>NC_083407.1:10824600-11047100 GCF_020745735.1 Hemiscyllium ocellatum | reverse complement strand
TGTGTGTGTGTATGTGTGTGTGTGTATGTGTGTGTTGTGTCTGTGTGTGTGTGTATGTGTGTGTATGTGTGTGTGTGTATGTGTGTGTGTGTGTGTGTATGTGTGTGTGTGTGTGTGTGTATGGGTGTGTGTGTGTGTGTGTGTGTAAGTGTCTCATTACCAGCATCTCAGCGCTTTGCACAGGCTCACAGCTGAATCAATACACACACACCTGACCAATGAAAGATAGAGAGGGAGAGGGAGAGTGTGAGAAGGGGAGAGAAGTGCGATAAAGAAAGGATAGAAAGACAGGCTGGAAGGCTCAGATGTGTCTGATACAATGGGAGGACCCAGGTCCCAGCAGGAAAAACGCAGTTGTTGCTGATAACCATGTCTACCAACAAGTATGGGGCCAGCAGTAATTCATATCAGAGATAACTCTGAGCCTGAACTGAGCTTGGCCATCTCTGGTTACCAGCCACAGGTATCCTGGGAAATGAGGACATGACTCTCTGTTAGTCACCCTCACTCACAAGTGTGGGGTATCAACGTCAGCGTGGATTTGTTGGGCTGAATGGCCTGTTTCTGCACAATGCAGGACGCTGCACCTCCTCAATAAATGCCTCTGGGTTCGCACCTCATGGGTCAGCTCTCTGTGATTGTGAACTGTGGTGTTCCCGAGCACTAGAATGCACACTGTTTACAGCCAGCTCTGATGAGTCAAGTGCTTTCAGTGACCTGCAGCTCTGCAGATGATGAGATTATAGCCAGCAGCCTCCTGGCCTCTGGACACCTGCAGTCTCTTTAAACGCTGCACAGTAAACCCTTTGCAGCAGCTCTGCGTGTGGCTGGGCACAGCTCCCTCACGCGGGCATTGTGTCGAAACAGATTTCTCACATTATCTGAAAGATACACTCATTCACATTCAGCACAGAGCTTTCCAATTCACCTCAAGACAGGATTATGTTTGGGTTGAAAATCTGGACACAAAGTCTAGCTGGTATTGAACCGAGGGATTTTGGAGGATTTACACAGAGAAAAGGTTACAGACTGGAATCTAATAGGCAGATTCAGGGTGTTTATATATAGATAGAAACCTGGATATGCAATACAGACTGGAATCTATTGAATGGGTTTGGGATGAGTTATATATAAAATAAAATATATCTGGGAGTGAGTTAAAGACTGGAATCTAATGGGCAGTCTGTATATAGATAGAAACCTGGATATGCAATACAGACTGGAATCTATTGAATGGGTTTGGGATGAGTTATATTTAAGTAAAATATATCTGGGAGTGAGTTAAAGACTGAAATCTAATTGAGGGGTTTATATATAAAATAACAGGTATCCGGGAGAGAGTTATAGGCTGGAAACTAATTGAGGGGTTTAGGGAAGTTTATATACAGAATAACAGAATCCTGGGAGTAATTTACAAACTGGAATCTAATCAAGGGATTCGAATGATGGGTAAACTATGGCAGGGAGCCAATGTTTCAGGTTCAATGACCCTTCTTCAGAAGTGACACATCCTGAGATGACTGTTTTCACTCTGCATATTGTGTACGTATGTAAGAGTGTGTATGAAATGTGAGTCTGAATGTGTGTGGGACTCTGTGTATATGTGCTTGCCAGTGTGACAGACTCTGTGTGTGTGTGTGTGTGTGAGAAACTGTGTGTGTTGAGACTGAATGTGTGAGTATGTTGTGTGAGTGTGAGTGTACATGTATGTGAGTGTGTGTGTGTATGTGACAGTGTGTACATGTGAGTGTCAGAGAAATGAGTATGAGTGTGTTTGTGAGAGTGTATAAGAGTGTTTATGTGTGAGAGTGTGTATGTGTGTGAATGTATTTGTGTGTGATTGTGTGAATGTGAGTGTATGTGAATGTGTGTGTGTGTTTGTGTGTGTGAGTGTGTGAATGTGAGTGTGTGAGAGAGTGTATGAATGTATGTGTGTTTGTGAGAGTGTGAATGTGAGGTGTGTGAGTGAGAGAGTGTGTGAATATACATGTGTTGGTGAGAGTGTGTGAATGTGAGTGTGTGCGAGAGAGAGTGTATGAATGTACGCATGTTTGTGAGAGTGTGTGAATGTACGTATGTTTGTGAGAGTGTGTGTGAATGAGAGTGTGAGTGTGTGTGTATGTGTGTGAGAGAGTGTGTGTGAATGTGTGTGCGTGTATGTGTGTGAGAGAGTATGTGTGTGAGAATGTGTATGTGCGTGTGAGAATGTGCGTGAGAGAGTGTGTGTGTGAATGTGAGAGCATGTGTGAATGTGTGTGTATGTATGTGAGAAAGTGTGTGTGTGAGTGTGTGTGTGTGAGAGAGTTGTGAATGTGAGTGAGTGTGAATGTGTGTGTGTGAATGTGAGAGTGCGTGTGAATGTGTGTGTATGTGTGTGAGAGAGTGTGTGTGAGAGTGTGTGTATGTGTGTGAGAGAGTGTGTGTGTGAGAGCATGTGTGAATGTGAGAGTGTGTGTGAATGTGTGTGTATGTGTGTGAAAGAGTGTGTGTGTGAATGTGAGAGTGTGTGAATATGCGTGTGAGAGTGTGTGTGTGTGAGAGAGTGTGTATGTATGTGAGAGAGTGCATGTTTGTGAGAGAGTGTGTGTGTGAGAGAGTGTGTGTGTGAGAGAGTGTGTGTGTGACAGAGTGTGTGTGAATGTGTGTGTGTGTGTGAGAGAGTGTATGTATGTATGTGAGAGAGTGCATGTTTGTGAGAGAGTGTGTGTGTGAGAGAGTGTGTGTGTGAGAGAGTGTGTGTGAATGTGTGTGTGTGAGAGAGTGTGTGTATGTGGGTGAGTGTATGTGTGTGAGAGAGTGTGTGTGAATATGAGTGTGTGTGAATGTGTGTGAGAGAGAGTGCGTGTGAGTGTAAGATTATGTGTGAATGTGTGCGAGAGTGTGTGTGAATGTGTGTGCGTGTATCTGTGTGAGAGAGAGTGCATGTGAATGTGAGAGTGTGTGTGAGAGAGAGTGTGAATGTGTGTGTGTGTGTGAGAGAGAGAGAGAGCGTGTGTGTGTGAATGTGAGAGTATGTTTGGGTGGTGAGAGTGTGAATGACTGTGTAGGCAAAGTCTGACAACATGCTTCCTCAGGGGTATACAAAGTTAAAAATCACACACCAAGTTTTAGTCCAACAGGTTTATTTGGAAGCACTAGCTTTTGGAGCGCTGCTCCTCCATCAGATGGGTGTGGAGTATAAGATTGTAGGAGACAGAATTTATAGCAAAGGTTTACAGTGTGATGTAACTGAAATTATATATTGAAAAATACCTGGATTGTTTGTTAAGTATCTCATCTTTTAGAGTGACCATGTTGATTTCAGTTCTTTCATATGTAAATCACAGAACATTTAAAAGTTACATTCTCAAGTGAACTTTTACAATTGGTGTCATGTCAGCCTGGAAATGTAAGAGAGAGAGAGAGAGAGAGAGACAGTGTGAGTGAAAGAGAGAGATAGAAAGAGAGAGAGTGTGCATACGTGAGAGAGTGTGTGTATGTATGTGAGAGAGAGAGTGTGAGTGAATGCGTGTGTATGTGTCTGTGTGTGTGAGTGAGTCTGTTTGTGTATGTGAGAGAGAGTGTGTGTGTGCATCCTGCTCTGTGTTTGTGTGCGTGTGTATGTGTGCAAGAGAGAGTGTGAGTGTGTGTGTGTGTGTGAGATTGAGAAAGAGGGCATGTGTGTGTGTGAGAGAGAGAGAGAGCGTGTGTGTGTGTAAGAGAGAGCATATGTGCGTGTGTGTGAGAGAAAGAGAGAGTGTGTGTGTGTGTGTGTGTGTGTGTGTGTATGTATGTATGCGGCTGAGAGTGTGTGTGTATGTGTGTGTGTCAGATCAGAAATACATCTGTGGGTGCTAGAAATCACTCCCCTTCCTCAGGCATCCAAAGATTTCCAATTATTCCAGCAATCAGTTACCACAGTCTAATAACTCCCTGGGAATAGGCACTGAAAGACATTGCTGGCTGGATCGCAGTCCCCACCTCATTGAAACAATGAGCCCATTCAGTTCCAGACGTTCTGACAGTATCTTGGTGTCCCTGACAAGGGGAACTAGTGGAAAGATATTTATATCAGTTCTCACTCTCAAAGGAAGGGCCTTTGCTTCACTGAGGACCAGCTGGGATGACAGTGTTTGTACACAAGTGAAAGAACTGTCCGATTTCATGGCAGGCATGCCCCATTGGAGTTGGACCGGGAACTGAATACCAAAACATAGGACTTCAGAATAAGAGGAGGCCATTTGGCCCCTCAAACCTGGTCTACTATTTGGTAAATCTTTATCCACTCGTTTATTGCAGACCCAAAGAATCTGACAGAGGCCCTTTGGCCCATCAGTACAATGAAAACTATGCTAAATCTAAACCAGTCTCACCTTCCAGTACTAGGCCTCTGGCCTGGAATGTTGTGACAGTTCAAGAGTTCATCAAATTCATGATTAAAGGTTGTGAGGTTTTCTGCCTCAACCAGTCTCCCAGGCAGAGGATTCCAGACTCCCACTAGCCTCTTGGTGACAAATATGCCCTCAAATCCCCTCCAAGCCTCCTGCCCTTCACTTTAAAATTATCCCCCTTTAATCCTGAGCCTTTGACTAAGGGGAACGGCTGCTTTCTAGCCACCCTGTCCATGCTGCTTGAAATCTCATTAACCTCTGTCAGGTCCCCCCTCAGCCTTCTCTGTTCCATTGAAAACAACCTGAGCTTATCCAGCCCCTCTCCATCGCTGAAATGCTCCATCCCAGGCAACCTCCTGGTGAATCCCCTCTGCACCCCCTCCTGTGTAAGGACATCCCTCCCATAGTGCTGTGACCAGAGCTGCACACCGTACTCCAGCTGTAGTCTAACCAAAGCTCAGTACTACTCCAACATAGCCTCCTTGCTCTCAGAATCTATCTCTCAACTGAGAAAGGCAAGTGTCTCATCCACCCTCTTAACTCTCCTACTAACCTGTACTGCCATCGTCAGGGGTCTGTGGACAGAACCCCAAGATCCCTCTAATCCTCTGAGCTCCCTGACCTCCTGCTATTCATTGAGTACTCCCTTGATTTGTTACTTTTTTTAAAGATTCCCCACAGTGTGGAAACAGGCCCTGCAGCCCAACAGGTCCACACCCACCCTCCGAAGAGTAACCCACTTCCCTCTGACTAATGCACCTAACACTGTGGGCAATTTAGCATGGCCAATTCACCTGACCTGGAGGTAAGAAGCTGCAAAGGGAGGTTAAGATTGGCTGGGCGTCTGAAAGAGAAGAAGATTTCAGGCTACAGCAGGATAAAATTGGTCATGTGGGCAGATCATTGACAGATCGAATGTGGGGTGATGCACTTTAGAATCATTGAATCCCTACAATGTGGAAACAGGCCATTCAGCCCAACAAGTCCACACCAACCCACTGAAGAGTAACCCACCCAGACCCATTCCCCCTACCCTATTACTCTACATTTACCCCTGACTATTGCACCTAACCTACACATCCCTGAACACTACAGGCAATTTAGCATGGCCAATTCATCCTAATCAGCACATCTTTGGACTGTGGGAGGAAACCAGAGCACCCGGAGGAAACCCGCGCAGACACGGGGAGAATGTGCAAACTCCACACAGACAGTCACCTGAGGCTGGAATTGAACCTGGAACCGTGGTGCTGTGAGGCAGCAGTGCTAACCACTGAGCCACCATACCACCAGCGGTTAGCTTCTCAATGGTTAGCACTGCTGCCTCACAGCGCCAGGGACCCGGGTTCGATTCCACCCCCAGGTAACTGTCTGTGTGGAGTTAGCACATTCTCCCCATATCTGTGTGGGCTTTCTCCGGGTGCTCCGGTTTCCTCCCACAGTCCAAAGATGTGCCGATTAAGATGAATTGGCCATGCTAAAATCGCCCGTAGTTTTCAGGGATGTGTAGGTTAGGTGCAATAGTCAGGGGTAAATGTAGAGTAATAGGGTAGGGGGAATGGGTCTGGGTGGGTTACTCTTCAGAGGGTCGGTGTGGACTTGTTGGGCCGAAGGGCCTGTTTCCACATTGTAGGGATTCGATGATTCCAAAGTGCATCATCCCACATTCGATCTGTCAATGATCTGCCCACGTGACCAATTTTATCCTGCTGTAGCCTGAAATCTTCTTCTCTTTCAGACACCCAGCCAATCTTAACCTCCCTTTGCAGACTCTTTACCTCCTGTGGACAACCGAATCTCAGTTCTATTTTTGTCAGTAGACAAAGATTTACTCCACCTGTAGATTTAACTCCCAGCATTTCAGCGCCTGATCCAAATCACGGAAATGAGTACTTGGTGTCGATGATGAGGAGGCACAGTTTTAGAGTAAGGGGAAGAAGATTCAGAGGGGGTTTTGGAAAAAAGATATTTCACTCAGAGGGTGGTGGGAATCTGGAATGTACTGCCTGGACAGGTGATGGAGGATGGAAACATTACGACCTTTTTTGGATGAGCACTTCAAATATCATAATATTCGAGGATGTGGGACATGAGCAGGAGATTGGAAGTTTACCCTTCGGTGGTGCTTTGTTCAGGGCAGAGTCGATGGGCTGAAGGGCCTTTTCTGTGCTGTATGATTCTATGAATCGATGAATTAATGGATTAGTTAACAGCTGATCCTTGTGACACGCCACTACATACAGCTTGCTAACTTGAAAATGACCCTTTTATCCCTCCTCTCTGTTTGTGTTGGTTGCCAATTCTTTCTCAAAATAATATGTCACTGCCAACTTGATGTGCTGTTAATTTAATTAAAAGAAATCTCTATTTAATATTGTCATCAAAAGTAAGCACATATGCCTCTGAGTCAGAAAGCCAGTTATAGAATCTTTATAGTGTGCAGGCAGGCCATTTGGCCCATCAAATCAACATCAACTCTCTGAAGGGCATCCCACCCAGATCCACCTCTAACCCTTCCACTACAGCCCTGCATTTCCCATGGCCAATCCACCTGACCTGCACATTTTTGTGGGAGGAAACCGTAGCACCCAGAAGGAACCCACGCAGAAGCAGGAAGAATGTGCAAACTCCACACAAACAGTCACCCAGAAGGCTGGAATCGAACCCACTTCCCCGGTGCTGTGAGGCAGCAGCACTAACTAACCACTGAGCCATCGTGCTGTCCTGCACAAACCAGCTGTCAGGAGATGAGTACAAATCCTAACCCTACACTTCAGGTGCTTGGAACCAAGTCAAGCCACTAATTAAAGTTTTGCTGTCTCACTTTCTTCATGGTATTTTAGACCTCAAAAAGGAGGCCATTGTGCTTGTGTTAGCTCTTTGGTAAGAAGGCCAGGCTCAATGGGCTGAATGGCCTATTTTGTCGCCCCCCACTTCTCATGATGTTATGTGGTTCAAAATCCACTTTTTTTGATAATTACCCCAGTGAAATGCCTGGAGTGCAAATTGTTGTGGTCACCTGAAAATTGGCATTCTTGCTTGGGTCCTGATGGGTTCAAGATGAAAAACTTTGACAATATGTTGCTGTTTTCACCCAGACTCAGAAACATGTTTACGAACTGAAAATACCGCCGATGTTGGAAATCTGAAATAAAGACAGAAAGTGTTGGGAATACCCAATATTTCAAGACAATGAGCTAAATGAAAAGAGATCTCGTAGCAGCTAGTAGTCATAGAGTCATAGGGCATCGAAACAGACCCTTCGACCCAACTCATCCATGCCAGCCAGGTTTCCTAAGCTGATCTAGTCCCATTCGCCAGCATTTGGCTTGTATCCCTCTAAACATTTCCTATTCATGTACCAGTCCAGATGCCTTTTAAATGCTGTCATTGTACCAGCCTCCTCCACTTCCTCTGGCAGCTCATTCCATACATGCACCACCCTCTGCTGAAAAGGTTGCCCCTTAGGTCTCTTCTAAATCTTTTCCCTCTCACCCTAAATCTACGCCTTCTAATTTTGAACTCCTCTACTCTGGGGAAAAGATCTTGGGTATTCACTTTATTTATGCCCCTCATGATTTTATAATCCTCCATAAGGTCACCCCTCTATCAGGCATCCAGGGAACAATGTCCCAGCATATACCGCCTGTCCTAATAATTCAAACCTTCCAATCTCAGTAACATCCTGATAAATTGTTTCTGCACTTTTTCCATTTTAAGAGCATCCTTGCTGCATGCTGTACTCCAAAAGTGGCCTCACCAATGTCCTGCATGTTGGCAACATAAAATCCCAATTGCTGTACTTAATGCTCTGACACTGAAGGCAAGTGTACCAAATACCTTCCTCCTCACCCGTGACTCCACTTTGAAGGAACTATCTACCTGCACCCCGAGGTCTCTTTGTTTCAACAACACTTCCCAGGGCCCTAACATTAAGTAGTGTTACTGTCTCTAAGACAGGAGTTCTGGCATAAAGCCTCACTCCAGAACTGGGACATGACCAAGGTAAGTGTCTTCATTGTTGTGGTTCTGTTCGCCGAGCTGGGAGTTTTTCTTGCAAATGTTTCGTCCCCTTTCTAGGTGACATCTTCAGTGCTTGGGAGCTTCCTGTGAAGCGCTTCTGTGCTGATTCCTCCGGCATTTATACTGGTTTGAATCTGCTGCTTCCGGTTGTCAGTAGCTGTCCGCTGCAGTGGCCGGTATATAGGGTCTATGTCGATGTGTCTGTTGATCGAATTCGTGGATGAGTGCCATGCTTCTAGGAATTCCCTGGCTGTTCTCTGTTTGGCCTGTCTTATAATGGTGGTGTTGACCCAATCGAATTCGTGTTGTTTGTCATCTGAGTGTATGGCTGCTAGGGATAGCTGGTCGTGTCGTTTCGTGGCTAGTTGGTGTTCATGGATGCGGATTGTTAGCTGTCTTCCTGTTTGTCCTATGTAGTGTTTTGTGCAGTCCTTGCATGGGATTTTGTACACTACATTGGTTTTGCTCCTGCTGGGTATCGGGTCCTTTGTCCTGGTGAGTTGTTGTCTGAGAGTGGATGTTGGTTTGTGTGCTGTTATGAGTCCTAGTGGTCGCAGCAGTCTGGCTGTCAGTTCAGAAATGCTCCTGATGTATGGGAGTGTTGCCAGTCCTTTGGGTTGTGGCATGTCCTCATTTCGTTGTCTTTCTCTGAGGCATCTGTTAATGAAATTGCGCGGGTATCCGTTTTTGTTGAATACCTTGTATAGGTGTTCTTCTTCCTCTTTTTGTAGTTCAGGTGTGCTGCAGTGTGTTGCAACCACCCCAACACACACAAACGAAGTTGCATCAGGACATTATTCAAAAGGGCCACAACACACTGCAGCACACCTGAACTATAAAAAGAGGAAGAAGAGCACCTATACAAGGTATTCAACAAAAACGGATACCCGCGCAATTTCATTAACAGATGCCTCAGGGAAAGACAACGAAATGAGGACATGCCACAACCCAAAGGATTGGCCACACTCCCATACATCAGGAGCATTTCTGAACTGACAGCCAGACTGCTGCGACCACTAGGACTCATAACAGCACACAAACCAACAGCCACTCTCAGACAACAACTCACCAGGACAAAGGACCCGATACCCAGCATGAGCAAAACCAACGTGGTTTGCAAAATCCCATGCAAGGACTGCACAAAACACTACATAGGACAAACAGGAAGACAGCTAACAACCCGCATCCATGAACACCAACTGGCCACGAAACGACGTGACCAGCTATCCCTAGTAGCCAGACACTCAGATGACAAACAACATGAATTCGACTGGGACAACACCACCATTATAAGACAGGCCAAACAGAGAACAGCCAGGGAATTCCTAGAAGCATGGCACTCATCAACGAATTCGATCAACAGACACATCGACATAGACCCTATATACCGGCCACTGCAGCGGACAGCTACTGACAACCGGAAGCAGCAGATTCAAACCAGTATAAATGCCGGAGGAATCAGCACAGAAGCGCTTCACAGGAAGCTCCCAAGCACTGAAGATGTCACCTAGAAAGGGGACGAAACGTTTGCAAGAAAAACTCCCAGCTCAGCGAACAGAACCACAACAACGAGCACCCGAGCTACAAATCTCCTCACAAACTTTGAAGTCTCCTCATTATTCAGTCGTGTAAAAAGTGAGGTCCGCAGATGCTGGAGATCAGAGCTGAAAATGTGTTGCTGGTTAAAGCACAGCAGGTTAGGCAGCATCCAAGGAACAGGAAATTCGACGTTTCGGGCCAGAGCCCTTCATCAGGAATGAGGAGAGGGTGCCAGGCAGGCTAAGATAAAAGGTAGGGAGGAGGGACTTGGGGGAGGGGCGATGGAGATGTGATAGGTGGAAGGAGGTCAAGGTGAGGGTGATAGGCCGGAGTGGGGTGGGGGCGGAGAGGTCAGGAAGAGGATTGCAGGTTAGGACGGCGGTGCTGAGTTCAAGGGAATCGACTGAGACAAGGTGGGGGGGAGGGGAAATGAGGAAACTGGAGAAATCTGAGTTCATCCCTTGTGGTTGAACATAGAACATAGAACATAGAACAATACAGCACAGAACAGGCCCTTCGGCCCATGATGTTGTGCCGAACATCTATCCTAGATTAAGCACCCATCCATGTACCTATCCATTTGCTGCTCAAAGGTCGCCAATGATTCTGACTCTACCACTCCCACGGGCAGCACATTCCATGCCCCCACCACTCTCTGGGTAAAGAACCCACCCCTGACATCTCCCCTATACCTTCCACCCTTCACCTTAAATTTATGTCCCCTTGTAACACACTGTTGTACCCAGGGAAAAAGTTTCTGACAGTCTACTCTATCTATTCCTCTGATCATCTTATAAACCTCTATCAAGTCACCCCTCATCCTTCGCCGTTCCAACGAGAAAAGGCCGAGAACTCTCAACCTATCCTCGTACGACCTATTCTCCATTCCAGGCAACATCCTGGTAAATCTCCTCTGCACCCTCTCCAAAGCTTCCACATCTTTCCTAAAATGAGGCGACCAGAACTGCACACAGTACTCCAAATGTGGCCTAACCAAAGTCCTGGACAGCTGCAACATCACTTCACGACTCTTGAATTCAATCCCTCTGCTAATGAACGCTAATACACCATAGGCCTTCTTACAAGCTCTATCCACCTGAGTGGCAACTTTCAAAGATCTATGTACATAGACCCCAAGATCCCTCTGTTCCTCCACCTGACTAAGAACCCTACCGTTATGGTTGGAGAGTTCCCAGGCGGAAGATGAGGCGCTCTTCCTCCAACTGTCGTGTTGTTATGTTCTGGCGATGGAGGAGTCCAAGGACCTGCATGTCTTCGGTGGAGTGGGAGGGAGAGTTAAAGTGTTGAGCCACTGGGTATTTGGGTTGGTTGGTCCAGGCGTCCCAGAGGTGTTCCCTGAAGCGTTCTGCAAGTAGGCGGCCCGTCTCCCCAATATAGAGGAGGCCACATCGGGTGCAGCGGATGCAATAGATGATGTGTGTGGAGGTGCAGGTGAATTTGTTGCTGATATGGAAGGATTCCTTGGGGCCTTGGAGAGAAGTAAGGGAGGAGGTGTGGGTGCAAGTTTTGCATTTCCTGCGGTTGCAGGGGAAGGTGCCGGGAGTGGAGGTTGGGTTGTGGGGGGTGTGGACCTGACGAGGGAGTCACGAAGGGAGTGGTCTTTGCGGAACACTGATAGGGGAGGGGAGGGAAATATATCCCTGGTGGTGGGGTCCGTTTGGAGTTGGCGGAAATGACGGCGGATGATACGTTGTATGCGGAGGTTGGTGGGGTGGTAGGTGAGGACCAGTGGGGTTCTGTCTTGGTGGTGGTTGGAGGGGCGGGGCTCAAGGGCGGAGGAGCGGGAAGTGGAGGAGATGCAGTGGAGGGCATCATCGATCACATCTGGGGGGAATCTGCGGTCCTTGAAGAAGGAGGCCATCTGGGCTGTACGGTATTGGAACTGGTCCTCCTGGGAGCAGATGCGGCGGAGACGAAGGAATTGGGAATATGGGTTGGCGTTTTTACATGGGGCAGGGTGGGAGGAGGTGTAGTCCAGGTAGCTGTGGGAGTCAGTCGGTTTATAGTAGATGTCTGTGTTGAGTCGGTCGCCCGAGATAGAAATGGAAAGGTCTAGGAAGGGGAGGGAGGAGTCTGAGACAGTCCAGGTGAATTTGAGGTCGGGATGGAAGGTGTTGGTAAAGTTGATGAACTGTTCAACGTCCTCGTGGGAGCACGAGGCAGCGCCGATACAGTCATCGATGTAGCGGAGGAAAAGGTGGGGGGTGGTGCCAGTGTAGTTGCAGAAGATGGACTGTGTAAGGATCAACTTGTAACTCCTCCCACTGTACATTGATTGTGGGAGGTAAGAGCAGGAGGGACTCCTGGTCATTCTGGGCAGCAAAGAAGCTGGAGACTTGACCATCACTATCCATCGCTGCAGACAACAAAAGGCTGGGAAAGGCAACTCGTCGAAGATTCATTTGGCTGAATGGTTGGATCGTGCCAATAGCATGGAGATGGTCAAATCTGTCCTTGGGCAGGCACCATCAGTTGAAGAAGGCAACGCCTCACCATCTTGGTAAAAACAATGACTGCAGATGCTGGAAACCAGATTCTGCATCAGTGGTGCTGGAAGAGCACAGCAATTCAGGCGGCATCCAAAGTGCAGCAAATTCGATGTTTCGGGCTAAAGCCCTTCATCAGGAATAAAGGCAGTGAGCCTGAAGTGTGGAGAGATAAGCTAGAGGAGGGTGGGGGTAGGGAGAAAGTAGCAGAGAGTACAATAGGGGACTGGGGGAGGGGATGAAGGTGATAGGTGAGGGAGGAGAGGGTGGAGTGGATAGGTGGAAAAGAAGATAGGCAGGTAGGACAAGTCCAGACAAGTCATGGGGACAGTGCTGAGCTGGAAGTTAGGAACTAGGGTGAGGTGGGAGACATCTTGTTTCAGTCTGCAGTGATCAGTTGCAGTGTGGTTTTAGGCCTACAGGTGTCAGTGTTGTTCCAGCTGATCTCCTTGTTCTCTGTACTGCCACCTGCAGACTGTTCTCTGCACTGCACTCTTTATTGGCTGCATTGCAGATCCCAGAACAACATAAAGGGCATGACTTAGAATCACAGTTAAAAATCACCCAACACCAGGTTATAGTCGAACAGGTTTAACTGGAAGCACACTAGCTTTCGGAGCGTCGCTTCTTCATCAGGTGGTTGATCAGCGGCGTTCCGAAAGCTAGTGTTTCCAAATAAACCTGTCAGACTATAACCTGGTGTTGTGTGATTTTTAACTTTGTCCACCCCAGTCCAACACCGGCATCTCCAAATCATGACTAGAATTATAGAGTCAGAGAGATGTACAGCACAGAAAACAGACCCTAGTCCCATTTGTCGGCATTCGGCTCATTTCCCTCCAAACCCTTCCTATTCATAAACCCATCCAAATGCCTTTTAAATGTTGCAATTGTACCAGCCTCCACCACATCCTCTGGCAGCTCATTCCATACACTCACCACGCTCTGCACGAAAAAGTTGCCTCTTAGGTCCCTTTTAAATTTTACCTCTCTCACCCTAAGCCTACGCCCTCTAGTTCTGGACTCTCCCACCCCAGGGAAAAGACCTTGTCTATTTATCCTATCCATGCCTCTCATGATTTTATAAATCTCTATAAGGTCACCCCTCAGCCTCCGACGCTCCAGGGAAAACAGCCCCAGCCTGTTCAGCCTCTCCCTATAGCTCAAATCCCCCCACCCTGGCAACATCCTTGTAAATCTTTTCTGAACCCTTTCAAGTTTCACAACATCTTTCCGATAGGAAGGTGACAGAATTGCACGTAATATTCCAACAGTGATCCTGTACAGCCACAACATGACCTCCCAACTCCTGTACTCAATGCCCTGACCAATAAATGCCTACAATAGAACATTCTGCCTTTCCAGCCTGATTAGATTAGATTCCCTACAGAGTGGAAGCAGGTCTTTCGGTCCAACAAGTCCACACTGACCCTCCAAAGAGTAACCCAACCATTTCCCTCTGACTAATGCTGTGGGCAATTTAGCATGGTTCTGGATTAGTGGTGCTGGAAAAGCACAGCAGTTCAGGCAGCATCCGAGGAGCAGGAAAATCGACGTTTCGGACAAAAGTCCTTCCACGGCCAATTCGCCTGCTCTGAACATCTTTGTGACTGTAGGAAGAAACCAGAGCACCCAGAAGGAACCCGCACAGACACGGAGAGAATGTGCAACCTCCACACAGACAGTCGCCTGAGGCTGGAACCAAACCCAGGTCCCTGGCGCTGAGGGGACAGTGCTAACCACTGAGCCACCATGCTACCTTTTCTTCCATTCAATGAGCTAATGGCTGCTCTGTAGCTCAGATCCATCAAACTACCTTATTTCCATAGATTTAGTACGATTGCTGAACCAAAGTCTAGCAATCCCAGCTTTGAAAACGTCAATTGACCCCCCCCCCCCATTTGAATTGGGGGCTCGTAGAGGGTAGGGTTCCAGATTTCCGCTGCCCTTAACATGAAGGAATGTTTTCAGGCATCACCCATGAAAGACTTGGGTTTCATTTTAAGGTTCTGACCTTTTAGTCTGGACTCCCATTACCAGAGAAAACAGATTTCTATCAATCTAGCCTCTTGATTTTATAACTATGCAATTAATTCTAACACGAAAATGCATAAATTTAAGGTGAGTGGGGGAAAGGTCAAAGGAGATGTGAAGGGCCTGTTTCTTGACGTAGAGAGTGGTAGGAGTCTCAAACACACTGCCAATGGGTGGTGGAGGAGGGTGCTTAAGGGACTTTTAAATAACCACACCAATGTACATGGAATGGAGGGATATGGAGCAAGGGCAGGCAGAAGGGATTAGTTTAATTTGGCATCATGTTCGACACAACATCATGGGCTGAAGGGCCTGTACTGTTCTCTGTTCTAATTCATTAATTCATTACAATTAATTATCACCTTAGTTAGACCATTGCTTAACCTTCAATATTTGAGGAAATACAAGGTTTGTCTTGGCAATTTTTTCTTGCAGCTTAACCCCTTTACTCCTGTCTGCTGACTCTGTGCTATACCCACAGAGGCCAGTGTATTGCTGGCCTGAGACTGAACACACTGACTTCATATAGCATCTGACCATAACTTCACATTATTGTTACCAAAACCTTCTTGGCACCATTTTAACACTTCCTTTTTGCTCGCCATGAAAACCACAACTTAATATTTCCTGCTCTGGACTAAAACTGTGCTCAGGATCTCACAAACACCTCACCTGTGTCTGTGTTGGGTTGTTGTAAGCTTCCCTGATCTCGGCCTGCCCTGTGGAACAGTAATTTTGCCCGAAACGTCGATTTTCCTGCTCCTCGGATGCTGCTGTGCTTTTCCAGCACCACTCTAATCTAAACTGTGAACAATAATTACAATAATTTTAACAAAGGTAAGATCCTGCCAATTCTGCAAATCCGAAGCAAAAGCAGGAAGTGCTGGAGATAGCTGGATAAGCCTTGGATGGATGTCAATTTACAAGCAATAGATTTTATATCCATTCACTTCCTCTGGACAGTCAGAATGTCTCCCAGTTGACAGGATCAATAACTCAACGCTGATAGATTGGGAAAGGGGCTGATGCAATGAGGATTGGAGTATGGGATAACTTGCCGCAATTATACAGGGCCTTGGTGAGACCCCCTCCCCCCAAGAGTATTGAGTATAGTGTAGGTCCCCTTATCTGAGGAAGGATGCTCTGGCAATGGAGGGAGGGCATCGAAGGGTTACCAAACTGATTCGTGACGTATGAAGAGAGACTGTATTGGTTTGGACTATATTCACTGGAGGTCGGAAGAATGGGAGGGAGGGAGCCTCATAGAAACCTATAAAATTCTGACAGGACTAGACAGGGTAAACACAGGAAAGATGTTCCCGATGACCGGGGGGGGGGGGGGGGGGGGGGGGGGGTCCAGAACCAGGGGTCACAGTCTAAGGATACAGAGAGGCCATTTAGGACTGAGATGAGGAGAGATGTCTTCAACCCACACAGTGGGGAGCCTCTGGAATGTGGTTGATGTCAAAACATTGAATGTTTTCAAGATGGAGTTAGATATAGTTCTTAGGGCTAAACGGATCATAAGATATGGGGAGAAAATGGGAACGGTTTAAAGAGTTGGGTGATTGTCCTCAATTTTATTGAATAGTGAAGCAGGATCGAAGGGCTGCATGGACTACTCCTGTTCCTACCCTCTATTGTCCATTGTCATCTCTCTCCTCAGATATCTTCGGCATGGAAGAATGGAGGCCTAGGAATCATAGTCAGAGAGTCATACCACATGGAAACAGACCCTTCGGTCCAGCCAGTTCATGCTGACCATAATCCCTAGTCCCACCTGCCTGCTCGTGACCCATATCCCTCCAAACCTTTCATGTACCTATCTAAATATCTTGTAGATGTTGTTACTGTAGCTGCACCCACCACTTCCTCAGAGAGTTCACTCCACTCTATGTGTAAAAACATTACCCCAGTGTCTTTTTAATATCTTTCTTCTCTCACCTTAAAATTAAGCCACCTAGTCTTGAAATCTCACCCTTGGGAAAAGACACCCTACCAAAACCTCTCATTATTTTATAAACCTGCAAACCAGTGAAACATGTCCTAGGCTCTTCTTTAAAGTCAAACCCTCCAGTTCCGGCAACATCCTGGGTAAATTTCTGAAGCAGCTCTTCACCCAGTGGCCTGCTCACATCCAGGACGTTTCCTGGATAAGTGGGTCTTATGAATCAGATTGAGCCAACACAGGTATTACAAATTCCCACCGAAACAGCGCACTGTTCCAGGGTGGCAGTACAATGTTCTACCTCTGGGTGGCAGCCTTGCCTGTGTATTGAGCAGGAGTGGGCTGCTTGTGGGATTCTCTCTGGCCTTTTAACGTCCAGCCCTCTCAGCTCCCCCCCATCACCACCACCACCACCCCCCCTGCCCCCATCGCCTGTAGAGATCAGACAACTGCTTAACGTCAGCAGTGAGATTTGGTCTGTGGAGAGAGAGGGCTCTGATCTTCAGCATCTGCAGGTCCTCACTTTCTCCCATTTGATGGAAGCCTGGCTACTGGAAAATCAAGGTGAAAGAAAAACTGATTGCAATTTTTTTTCCCAGGGCATACATGAAATTCAGCACAATTGGTGAATGCATCACAGATATCTTACAGCGCAAGAGGAGGCCATTCAGCCTATCAGTCCTGCAGCAGCACTTCAAACAAGTGTTATTACCTTGTGCCAATCTCCTGTCTAATCCTCATATTCTTGCACCTTATTGCTATCCCGATAATCATCCAATTCCCCTCCACCACATTTCCAGACACTGCATGCCCCACTGAGCCTCCTCTCAGATCACTCTTGCTCTTCTTTGCAAATCACTTCGAATCTGTGCCCTCTTGTTCTCGTTCCTTCCACAAGCAGAGTCGAGAGGGTGGCACTGGACACACACAGCAGGTCAGACAGCAACCGAAGAGCAGGAGATACCTTCTCCTTTTACAAGCAGGATTAGTTTCTACCCTAGAGGAGAAAGTGAGGTCTGCAGATGCTGGAGATCAGAGCTGAAAATGTGTTGCTGGAAAAGCGCAGCGGGTCAGGCAGCATCCAAGGAGCAGGAGAGTCGACGTTTCGGGCATAAGCCCTTCTTCAGGAATGAAGAATCATTCTTCATTCCTGAAGAAGGGCTTATGCCCAAAATGTCGATTCTCCTGCTCCTTGGATGCTGCCTGACCTGCTGCGCTTTTCCAGCAACACACTTTCAGCTAGTTTCTACCCTATCCAGCTTGTTCTATCAGAGCTTCCTTTCAATGTACTTCACTCCGTGGAGAACAATCCCAAGCCCTTCAATCTGTTCTCATCGTTGACACAGTTTTGTTTTCATGCATGGGGCATGGATGGCGCAGGCTGAGCCAACGTTTAGTGCTTCATTCCTGGAAGCAGTCCTGTAACCTGTTTTCGCATTCCAACTGGTTTTGTGGAAAACAGAATCATTAGAAAGAGGTGGCTCAGTGATTAGCACTGCTGCCTCATGGCACCAGGGACCCAGGTTCAATTCCAGCCTTGGGTGACTGTCTGGGTGGAGTTCACCCTGGGTATCCTCACGGTCTGAAACTATGCAGGTTAGGTGAGCTGGCCATGGGTAAGGAAAGGTTACAGGGATATAATGGGCAGCTGCTGTTCAGAGGTCAGTGTGAACTCGATGGGCTGAATGGCTTGTTCCCATGATGTAGGGACTCAGTGTTTGACTAATGTATCAGAGTTCCTGAGGAAGTAAGAGTCCTGAAGGGGCTGGATGTAGAAAGGATGCCCTTTCTTATGGGAGAATCTAGAACTGGGGATCACAGTTTAAATATCGTAAGGTGCCCATTTAAAGCACACAGACACACACATTCAGACACACACGCGCATACACCAACACACACACAGACACACACACACTCAGACACACACACACACACTCAGACACACACACACACATACATACGGACACACACACACACACACACACACACTGACACACACACACGCTCAGACACACACACACAGACAGACAAATACACACACACATATACACCGACACGCACACACAGACACACACACAAACAGGTTCAGGAACAGCTTCTTCCCTGTTGCTATTAGACTGATGAATGGACTCTCTCACTTCAAATATGGTTAATCTTGTTAATGTTGACCTTGCCTAACACACGCCCTGTACAATGTAATCTGTATACCTCTGTTATTGATCAGTAACCCTTGCTCACTATGATCTACCTGTACTCCTCACAAACAAAGCTTTTCACTGCATTTTGGGAAAGCAAATCTTAGCAGGACTTATACACTCAATGGTAAGGTCCTAGGGAGTGTTGCTGAACAAAGAGACCTTGGAGTGCAGGTTCATAGCTCCTTGAAAGTGGAGTCTCAGGTAGATAGGATAGTGAAGAAGGCGTTTGGTATGCTTTCCTTTATTGGTCAGAGTATTGAGTACAGGAGTTGGGAGGTCATGTTGCGGTTGTACAGGACATTGTTTAGGCCACTGTTGGAATATTGGGTGCAATTCTGGTCTCCTTCCTAACTTGGAAGGGTTCAGAAAAGATTTACAAGGATGTTGCCAGGGTTGGAGGATCTGAGCTATAGGGAGAGGCTGAACAGGCTGGGGCTGTTTTCCCTGGAGTGTCAGAGGCTGAGGGGTGACCTTACAGCGGTTTACAAAATTATGAGGGGCATGGATAGGGTAAATAGACAAAGTCTTTCCCCTGGGGTTGGGGAGTCCAGAACAAGAGGGCATAGGTTTAGGGTGAGAGGGGAAAGATGTAAAGACACCTACAGGGACATCTTTTTCACACAGAGGGTGGTACGTGTATGGAATGAGCTGCCAGAGGAAGTGGTGGAGGCTGGTACAAGAGCAACATTTAAGAGGCATTTGGATGGGTATATGAATAGGAAGGGTTTGGAAGGATATGGGCTGGTTGCTGGCAGGTGGGACTAGATTGGGTTGGGATATCTGGTTGGCATGGACAGGTTGGACTGAAGGGTCTGTTTCCATGCTGTACATCTCTATGACTCGATGACTCTATGACACTATACTTTGGTACACGTGACAATAGGTCAATCCATCAAATCAATCAAACAATCGAAGGTTCTGAGTCATGATCTGCTTATGGACACTCTCGCCTGAGCGTCAATGATACTTTGCATGAATCCACTATTTAATGAATCAACATCAGGCAAAGGTGAATTGATTGAACTTTTCAAGTACATCCAAGGTAAGATGGAGGTGTCATTGTCCCATCACTAGATTAGTGATCCAGAGACCCAGGCTCAATGTGCGATGGTGAAATTTGAAGTCATAACACCTACAATTAATGATGGCCATTGCTGATATTGTTGCAAAAAAAAAACCAAATGGTCTTCTTTAGGGAAGGAAATTTGCTATCCTGAACTGATTTGGTGTACATGTGACTCCAGACCCACTGCAATGTGGTGGAATCTTATTGACCCTTTGAAATGACCTGGTGAGTCATGTAATTCATGAGCAGTTCGTGGTGGACAATAAATGGCGGCCTTGGCAATGATGCACACATCCCATGCAAGAATAAGAAATAATTAACGGGACAGTTAGAAGGAAAGTTTGGCATGGAATTCCGGACTTGGGGGTATGTGCTAAAAGTTGGAGCTGGACTGAAATTAGGGAAAGTTCATACATCCAACTTTTGGATGGAAAACTCTTTCCCAGTCAATGTTCGATCAGTTTTTAACTTTAAGTTTGAGGTTGTTAGCAAAGGCTTTGGGAAGTGTGAGGAGATGGAGGTTATATTGGCCGAGATCACAGGTTATTGATCCCATTGGATGATGACGTGTGTCAAAGGGCTGGATGGCTACCTCCTGCTCCTGTGCTAAACCACAGCAACAGATCCCAGGTTTGTTTAAACAAGAGTGTTGTTTTTGTTTGTTCATGGGGTGTTGGCATCACTGGCTGGACTCGCACTTGCTACCCTTGAGACGGTGGTAATGAGCTGCCTTCTTCAACTGTTACAGACCTTCACTTACACCCACACTGCCATGGGGAAGGAAATTCCAGGAGTTTTAGCCAGCGACACCAAGTCAGGATGGTGAGTGGCTTGGAGGTGAACCTGGAGGTGCTGGTATTCCCATGTATCTGCTGCCCTTGTCCTGCCAGATGGAAGTGGTCATGGATTTGGAAGGTGCTGTCAGAGGATTAGATTAGATTACTTACAGTGATGGAAACAGGCCCTTCGGCCCATCAAGTCCACACCGACCCGCCGAAGTGCAACCCAGCCAGACCCATTCCGCTACATTTACACCTTCACCTAACACTATGGGCAATTCACCTAGCCTGCACATTTTATTTTTGGGAGGAAACCGGAGCACCCGGAGGAAACCCACGCAGACACGGGGAGAATGTGCAAACTCCACACAGACAGTCACCTGAGGCGGGAATTGAACCCCGGGTCTCTGGTGCTGTGAGGCAGCAGTGCTAACCACTGTGCCACCCGTGCCGCCCACAGCTTTGGTAAATTTCTGCAGTGTATATTGTAGATGGTAGACTACTGCTACGAAGCATCAGTAGTGGATGTTTGTGGATGCGATGCTAATCAGGCAGGCTGCTTTGTCCTGGATGGTATCAGTTTTCTGGAGTGTTATTAGACTGTAAGTGAGCACTGATACGCAAGACATCATTACATCCTTTTGAAGTATCAGAAAATATAGAGGACAGAGGCTGAACCTTTGAGGTTCGTCAGCCGAGCTGAATTTTCTTAATTCTTTGTCAACATTTTGACTACCTCTTTAAAAATCTGGCCTTGTTTATTACTCAGGTGTTGTTAATCCTCCACCCCAGATTGTAGAGGATGGGGGGTGGGGAAGCTCAGTCATTGAGGACATTCAGAGATGAATGGATTTCTAGATATTAAAGGTAACAAGAGGAAAAGATGGGAAATAGCTCTGGGCTAGCCATGAGTGAGGGGCCTGCTCCTGTTCCAAGTTCTTATGTTCTTATGCCACTTGATTGAACAAAGGATGTTGCCAGGGTTGGAGGATCTGAGCTACAGGGAGAGGCTGAACAGGCTGGGGCTGTTTTCCCTGGAGCATCGGAGGCTGAGGGGTGACCTTATAGAGGTTCATAAAATCATGTGGGGCATGGATAGAATAAATAGACAGTCTTTTCCCTGGGGTGGGGGAGTCTAGAACTAAAGGTTTTGGGTGAGAGAGGAAATATATACAAGAGACCTAAGGGACAACTTTTTCACACAGAGGGTGGTACATGTATGGAATGAGCTGCCAGAGGAAGTGGTGGAGGCTGGTACAATTGCAACATTTAAAAGGCACCTGGATGGGTATGTGAATAGGAAGGGTTTGGAGGGATATGGACCGGGTGCTGGCAGATTGGGTTGGGATATCTGGTCAGCATGGACGAATTGGACCGAAGGGTCTGTTTCTGTGCTGCACATCTCTGTGACTCCATGTGCTTTGAGAATTCAGCAATGTGAATGGATTTACAATCCTTAAGTCACTTCAATCATATTATTGATGTCAGCGATTGAAATTTGACATTCTTGTGATGGTCCTGATGAGTGCAAGGTGAACAGCTGAAGCAATATAGGAGGACAAGGGCAGGGGGAGGTTAGTCAGTCCATTGACACTTCTCTGCTGATCGAACACTTCTGACACTCATCACCTTTATGCAACAAGTCATCAGAACTGAGCCTCCACAACCCCCTGTGATAGGCATTTCCAAACACTCCCAACCCTCTGTGATAGGCATTTCCAAACACTCCCAACCCCCTGTGATAGGCATTTCCAAATACACACAACCCTCTGTGATAGGCATTTCCAAACACACAAAACCCCCTGTGATAGGCATTTCCAAACACTCCCAACCCCCTGTGATAGGCATTTCCAAACACTCCCAACCCCCTGTGATAGGCATTTCCAAACATACCCAACCCCCTGTGATAGGCATTTCCAAACATACCCAACCCCCTGTGATAGGCATTTCCAAACACTCCCAACCCCCTGTGATAGGCATTTCCAAACACTCCCAACCCTCTGTGATAGGCATTTCCAAACACTCCCAACCCCCTGTGATAGGCATATCCAAACACTCCCAACCCCCTGTGATAGGCATTTCCAAACACTCACAACCCCCTGTGATAGGCATTTCCAAACACTCACAACCCTCTGTGATAGGCATTTCCAAACACTCCAACCCTCTGTGATAGGCATTTCCAAATACTCCCAACCCCCTGTGATAGGCATTTCCAAACACTCCCAACCCCCTGTGATAGGCATTTCCTAACACTCACAACCCCCTGTGATAGGCATTTCCAAACACTCCAACCCCCTGTGATAGGCATTTCCAAACACTCCCAACCCCCTGTGATAGGCATTTCCAAACATACCCAACCCCCTGTGATAGGCATTTCCAAACACTCCCAACCCCCTGTGATAGGCATTTCCAAACACTCCCAACCCCCTGTGATAGGCATTTCCAAACATACCCAACCCCCTGTGATAGGCATTTCCAAACATACCCAACCCCCTGTGATAGGCATTTCCAAACACTCCCAACCCCCTGTGATAGGCATTTCCAAACATACTCAACCCCCTGTGATAGGCATTTCCAAACACTCCCAACCCCCTGTGATAGGCATTTCCAAACACTCCCAACCCTCTGTGATAGGCATTTCCAAACATACCCAACCCCCTGTGATAGGCATTTCCAAACACTCCCAACCCTCCGTGATAGGCATTTCCAAACACTCCCAACCCCCTGTGATAGGCATTTCCAAACACTCCCAACCCCCTGTGATAGGCATTTCCAAACACTCCCAACCCTCTGTTATAGGCATTTCCAAACACTCACAACCCTTTGTGATAGGCATTTCCAAACACTCACAACCCCCTGTGATAGGCATCTCCAAACACTCCCAACCCTCTGTGATAGGCATTTCCAAACACTCCAACCCTCTGTGATAGGCATTTCCAAACACTCCCAACCCCCTGTGATAGGCATTTCAAACACTCCCAACCCTCTGTGATAGGCATATCCAAACACTCCCAACCCCCTGTGATAGGCATTTTCAAACACTCCCAACCCCCTGTGATAGGCATTTCCAAACACTCCAACCCCCTGTGATAGGCATTTCCAAACACTCCAACCCTCTGTGACAGGCATTTCCAAACACTCCCAACCCCCTGTGTCAAGAATGTTCCTCCACTGCTTGTTCCTTATTTTACAGTGATTTAGTGCTGTCTGCACACTTTACTTAGATATGTGACATCTAGATTGCACCTTACAGATATTCTACAATAACTTGCATTCTTGTAGCACTGTCCACGTAGAGCTTCCCAAGTCCAGGGAAGTTTTCAGACAAGATCTCACATTATGCCACACGAGGAGACTTTGGGACAGGTGAGCAAAAGCTTGGCCAAAAGCTAACGGTGGAATGAGGAGGAAGATAGGTTAAGGGAGACTGCTTCAAAGATTAGGGCCCAAGCAGCTAATGGTCCAGCCAACAATGGTGAAACGATAGAATTCCTGGAATTGTCGAAGTGCAAAGGCTTTAGAATCATAGAATCCCTACAGTGTGGAAGCAGGCCATCAAGTTCACACCCACCCTCCGAAGAGCAGCCCATCCCTGTAACTCTGCATCTTCCCCATGACTAACCCATCTAACCTGACCATCCCTTTTCCCTATGGGTCAATCCACCTAAACCTGACAGCTTTGGACTGAGGGAGGAAGCCCATGCAGGCAACAGGGAGGATGTGTCACCTCCACACAGACAGCTGCCTGAGGGTGGGAGTGAACCTGAGCCCCTGGCGACATGAGGCAGCAGGGGCTAGCCACTGAGCTACCGCGCCAACCTACAAAAAGTATTTGGGACCTGAGGAGGTTTTGAAGTCAAGAAGGCGACTGGAAAAGGAAGGGATTCAAAAATCTTACACAGTCTGTAAAACAGAGATGAGAATTTTAGAATTCATTATTATAATAGTTACAACTACTTGTCACTTTAGCACTGATTCACAGACTAGCTGCAGAAATACAAATGGGTCTCACAGAAGGTGTTAAACGATGTTTGATTCTTCAAGTGCCTTGGAATGGGAACATGTGACCTCAGTTCATGGTTCTGTTTTCTCACAACTGTTTGATTGCTCTTAAATTTGCCCTTGAACAGAAAATAAAAACAAAGAGAATTTTTATTCAGCTCTTGGATCAGTATTAAACAAGACCTGGGACAGTGATTGCTGTAATCATAATCTGTGAATTACAGATGGCAGTCAAGGCTGTAACGTGAGTTGTGCTATTGACAGGTGTTGGAGAGGGGTGCTGTTGGTCACTTCCTGCCCCCTCCACCTCCCCCAATCTTTAAAAGATCATTCTCTTTTCTCGCTTTGTGCTAATGCTTAGCAGCTGGTTTAAGATCAGTAGCATGTGTCAGAATTGGCAGAGGTGAGGGCTACCCAGTTCACCAGCACACGGAGAAGGAACTGTACAAATACACTCCATACACAGACACACACATATGCACACAGAAACAGACACACACAAACATACATAGACAGGCACATACACACATACAGACAGGCACATACAGACACACACATATGCACACAGAAACAGACACACACAAACATACACAGACAGGCACATACAGACACACATACATACACAGACAGACACATACGCACATACAGACACACACACATATAGCCACTCGCATACACACATAGACAGGCACATACATACACAGGCACACACACATACACAGACACACACATACATACACAGACACGCACATACATACACAGATAGACACACAGACACACAGAGATACACATACATACATATGTGTACAGACACACACGCATACAGACACAGACGCACACATATACACAGACACACACATACACACAGATAGACACACAGACACACAGAGATACACATATATATATGTGTGTACAGACACACACGCATACAGCCACACATACATACACAGATAGACACACACATAACATACACAGACAGATGCACACACATACATAGACACACATGTACATGCACAGACACACAAATACAGACAGACACATATACCTACACAGACACACACACAAATACACACACATAGATCATAGAAGGATACAGCGCAGTACAGGCCCTTCGGCCCTCGATGTTGCGCCGACCGAATCCTACCTAACCTATACTAGCCCAATAACTTCCAAATGCCTATCCAATGCCCGCTTAAATGACCATAAAGAAGGAGAGTTCACCACTGATACGGGCAGGGCATTCCATGAACTCACAACCCGCTGTGTGAAGAATCTATCCCTAACATCTGTCCTATACCTACCACCCCTTAATTTAAAGCTATGTCCCCTAGTAACACCTGACTCCATTAGCGGTAAAAGGTTCTTAGTATCTACCCTATCTAAACCCCTAATCATCTTATACACTTCTATCAGATCTCCCCTAAACCTTCTCTTCTCCAATGAGAACAGCCCCAAGTGCCTCAGCCTTTCCTCATAAGATTTTCCTACCATTCCAGGCAACATCCTGGTAAACCTCCTCTGCACTCGTTCTAAAGCTTCCACATCCTTCCTATAGTATGGCGACCAAAACTGCACACAATACTCCAGATGAGGCCTCACCAGAGTCTTATACAACTGCAACATGACCTCAGGACTCTGGAACTCAATTCCTCTGCCAATAGAGCCCAGTACACCATATGCCTTCCTCACAGCACTATTTACCTGGGTGGCAACTTTCAGAGATCTGTGTACATGGACACCAAGATCCCTCTGCTCATCCACACTACCAAGTAGCCTACCATTAGCCCAGTAATCCATCATCTTGTTATTCCTACCAAAGTGAACGACTTCGCACTTAGCTACATTGAATTCCATTTGCCACATTTCCGCCCAGCTCTGCAACTTATCTATATCCCGCTGTAACCTACCACTTCCTTCCTCACTATCCACAACTCCACCGACTTTTGAGTCATCCGCAAACTTGCTTACCCAGCTTTCAAGTCCTTCCTCTAGATCATTTATAAAGATAACAAAAAGCAATGGTCCCAAAACCGATCCTTGTGGTACACCGCTAGTAACTGCGCTCCAAGATGAACATAATCCATCAACTACTACCCTCTGTCTCCTTCCAGCCAGCCAATTCCTAATCCAAACCTCTAATGTATCCTCAATGCCATACCTCCGTAGTTTTAGCATTAGCCTACCATGGGGAACCTTATCGAACGCCTTACTAAAATCCATATACACAACATCTACTGCTTTACCCTCGTCCACTTCCTTAGTCACCTTCTCAAAGAACTCAATAAGGTTTGTGAGGCACGACCTGCCCTTCACAAAACCATGCTGGCTATCCCTGATCACGTTATTCCTACCCAGATGTTCATAAATCTTATCCCTTACCATTCTCTCTAAGACTTTGCCCACCACTGAAGTCAGACTCACTGGCCTATAGTTACTAGGGCTATCCCTACTCCCTTTCTTGAACAATGGGACCACATTCGCTATCCTCCAGTCCTCTGGTACTATTCCCGTTGACAATGACGACATAAAAATCCAGGCCAATGGCTCTGCTATCTCCTCCCTAGCTTCCCATAGGATCCTGGGGTAAATGCCATCAGGCCCAGGAGACTTATCTATATTCATCCTTTCCAATATTCCCAAAACCTCTTCCCTGCATATTTCCAGGGCATCCATTCTAATTATTTGTGATTCCATATTCACATCAGCAACAGTGTCCTGTTCCTGAGTGAATACTGATGAAAAGTACTGATTTAATGTCTCTCCAATCTCTTCCGCCTCCACACACAACTTCCCAACAGGAAGACACACGTACATGTACGGCCAGACATACACACACACATATATACACAGCCAGAACACACGCACATACACATACATAGACACACACATACACAGACAACTACATATACAGAAAGACACACACATACATAGACACACATACATACACAGACACACACACATATACATACACAGCCAGAATGCACACACAAACATGCACAGACACACACATATACATACACAGGAAGACACACACATACATAGACACACATGCACATGCACAAACACATATGCGTATATACAGACACACATACATATCCAGACACACACACACATACACACACATATACATACACAGCCAGAATGCACACACAAACATGCACAGACACACACACAGACATACACAGACACATACATTCACAGGAAGACACACACACACATACATAGACACACATGTACATGCACAGACAGACACATACATACAGACAGACACATGTACATACCCAGACACACACACCCACGTAAATGCATGACCACACACACACACATACATACAAAGCCAGACACACACATACATACACAGCCAGACACACACACACACATACATACACACACACATGCATACACAGACACACACATACACATACACAGACAGACACATACATACATACTTAGATGGACACATGTACATACAGACAGATTCACATACATACACAGATAGACATACACACACACATATATGTACACACACACACACACACACACACACTCCGTCTGCTACTCCTCAGCCCATTGGCCCAATTAATCACAATCCCTTTGTATTCTTTGATAGCCTTCTTCACTACATCACAAATTTTGGTGTCATCTGCAAACTTACTAAACTATACCTCCTAAATTCTGATCCAAATTGTTTACATAAATGGCAAACAACAATTATAAACAGTTTTAACCACAAGACAGTTATCCATGCACACATACATAAACAATTATCAATGCACATACATAAGCAATTATCCACGCACACACACATAAACAGATACACAGAGCTATAAACAGTAAGAAAGCTATCTACACAAACATGGTCATAAACAGTGAGACACGCAATATGCAGTTATAGAATTATCCTCAAAAACACACATACAAGTATAAATGTGACAATTACCTACACAAAGATGCTTACCCACACACATTCATGAACAATGACACACACACATGCACACAGACAGTTTTATATTGTGAGTTATACAGACACATTTACGCACACACATACATATGACTGGATGCACTGAGAGACAGTTACACACACAAACAGTTCTATGCACTCACATTCACACATACAGTTAGACACACGCACACACGCACACACGCACATGCACACACTCGCACGCACACACGCACACGCACACACATACACGCACACACACATCATAAACAGCACACAGTTGTCCACACACAGGCATGGCTGTCTGCACACACAGTTATACACATCGTGATTGTCTTAATGACATAGTTAAATACATTGAGACAGCTGTATGCACATGAACAGTTATTCACACACAATTTTATAATCATTCAGATATTTAAATGAACTCACACATAGAACATAGAACGTAGGACAGTACAGCACATTACAGGCCCTTCAGCCCTCGATGGTGTGCCCGCCTTTTATCCTACTCTAAGATCAGACTAACCTACATACCCTACATTGTACTATCTCTGATGTGCCCATCCAAGAGTTGCTTAAATGTCCCTAATGTATCTGACCCTACTCCCACTGCTGGCAGTGCATTCCACACACCCACCACTCTCTGTGTAAAGAACCTACCTCTGACATCTCTGCTAAACCATCCTCCAACCCCCTTAAAGTATTGCGCCTCCTGATAGACGTTTCCACTCTGGGGAAAAAAAAAGTCCCTGACTATCCACTCTATCTATGCCTCTCATCATTGTGTACACTTTTATCAAATCACCTCTCATCCTTGTTCACTCCAACAAGTTGAAGAAGGGTCTGTTCTTAAGAAAGGTCACTGGATATGAAACGTTAACTGATTGTCTTCCCAGATGCTGCCAGACCTGCTGAGCTTTTCCAGAAATTTCTGTTTTTATTCATAAAGAGCTGTTATACAGATGTAGTAATACACATGTAGGCAGTTATATATACACACACATTTATACTGATGTACACATACATTAGTATACACAAAAGCGGTCACAATACGCATACATAATCAAATTAACTACACAGTATTCCATTGGCTGATGCTCCCTCACCACCAGACGCCTGGAGGAAGAACGCCTCATCTTCTGCCTCGGAACACTTCAACCCCAAGGCATCAATATGGACTTCAACAGTTTCCTCATTTCCCCTTACCCCACCTCATCCTAGTTTCAAACTTCCAGTTCAGCACTGTCCTCATGACTTGTCCAGACTTGTCCTACCTGCCTATCTCCTTTCCCACCTATCCACTCCACCCTCTCCTCCCTGACCTATCACCTTCATCCTCTCCCCCACTCACCCATTGTACTCTATGCTACTTTCTCCCCACCCCAACCCTCCTCTAGCTTATCTCTCCACGCTTCAGGCTCTCTGCCTGTATTCCTGGTGAAGGATTTCGCTGCTCCTCGGATGCTGCCTGAACTGCTGTGCTCTTCCAGCACCACTGATCCATGATAAAATATTGGCACGAAACATAAGAACATATGAAGTCTGGAAGAGGACACAAGGAGGTATGTTTTGAAGTAATGATAAGTGCCAAATAAATGCAAAATTTTCCTCTTTGTTTCTTTCATAAATACAGACAAGTGTAGATAGAGTACAATGGAATTGAACAGAATGAACACTGATCTCATTGAAGGATATTATAATTCTAACGTGTGCATGAGATGTGAGTATTGTTGGCTGGGCCAGTGTTTATTGCCTAACCCTAATCACCTAGAGGGCAGTTAATAATCTATCACGTTGATGTGTAGAATGGAGTTAGATAAAGATTAGACCAGGTAAGGATGGCAGGTTTCTTCTTGAAGAGACATTTTCCCTTTTTGTTCTCCCATGGGATGTGGGCAAGGCCTGCATTTATTTCCCATTCTTAACTGCCCAGAAAGAGGCAACCACATTGCTGTGGGTCTGGAGTCACATGTAGGCCAGACCAGATAAGGATGGCTGTTTCCTTTCCTGATGCAAGGACCATGTGGATTTTTACAACAGTCATCACTGGCATGTGATGTGGCGACCACCCAGCCTGGCACAGTGACCCCTGGGCCTGGCACAGTGACCTCTGGGCTTGGCATAGTGACCTCCCATCCTGGTGTGGTGACCCCTGGGCTTGTACGTGACCTGCCATCCTGGTGTGGTGACCCCGAGGCCTGGCATCGTGACCTCCTGGTCTGGCGTGGTGACCCCTGGGCCTGGCACAGTGACCTCTGGGCTTGGCATAGTGACCTCCCATCCTGGTGTGGTGACCCCTGGGCTTGTACGTGACCTGCCATCCTGGTGTGGTGACCCCTAGGCCTGGCATCGTGACCTCCTGGTCTGGCGTGGTGACCCCTGGGCCTGGCACAGTGACCACTGGGCCTAGCACAATGACCTCTGGGCTTGGCACAGTGACCTCCCATCCTGGTGTGGTGACCCCGGGCCTGGCATAGAGACCTCCTGACCTGGCATGGGGATCCCTTGGCCTGGCACAGTGACCTGGAGGTTAACCCCCCCTACCCCCGGAGAACTAAAAGCAAAACACCCAAAGAGGGTGTGCCTCTCCCTATAGTCTGTAAACTGAGGGTGAAAAGTGGTTTAACCTGCTTTTCAGCAACTTCTCGTGATTCAATAAGATAAATTCCTGACACTCAGTTTAAGATCAACAAATAACAATTTATTTATCTAACTCAAACAGTGAACAAAGCACAAACTATTAACAAGCCAAATAAATCCCTTCTAACTATGAACTATTCCCGAATAAAACAAGATTCTAATGGTATGCTGTTCCAATAAATGGAAGGTGCTGCCTGAGTTTTTTTTTCCAGAGAAGATTCCTTACAGTGTGGAAACAGGCCCTTCGGCCCAACAAGTCCACACCGACCCGCAACCTACCCATACATTTACCCCTTCACCTAACACTACGGGCAATTTAGCGTGGCCAATTCACCTGACCCACACACCTTTGGACTGTGGGAGGAAACCGGAGCACCCGGAGGAAACCCACACAGACACGGGGAGAATGTGCAAACTCCACACAGTCACTCGCCTCAGGCGGGAATTGAACCCGGGTCTCTGGCGCCGTGAGGCAGCAGTGCTAACCACTGTGCCACCGTGCCGCCCACAAATAAGAGAGCCCATCGTGCTCCCTTATTGAATATATACCGGCATTGGAGGCTGTCCAGGGGAGATTTGTTGGGTACGGAGGGACCAGCTCATGAGGAGAGACCCGGATTGAGTGGATTTGAAGAGGATGTTTCCTTTCGTGGGAGACCCTGAGGATAGCCTCAGAGCGAAGGGATGGCCCTTGAGGACTGAGGCGAGGAGGAATTTTAGAGAGTGGTGAATCTGTGCAACTCATTGCCAGAAGGGGCTGTGGAGGCAAAATCACTGAGTGCATTTAAAACAGAGGGAAATATTTTCTAAATTAGTAAGCGGACCATGGGTTATGGGAAGAAGGCTGGAGAAACAAAGCAGCCACATTGGAATGGTGAAGCAGTCTTGATGGGCTGAGTGGTCTTATTCTGACTAGACTCCCTACAGTGTGGATAAAAAATGAGGTCTGCAGATGCTGGAGATCACAGTTGAAAATGTGTTGCTGGTTCCCTCAACTCAGCACCGCCCTCCTAACCTGCAATCTTCTTCCTGACCTCTCCGCCCCCACCCCACTCCAGCCTATCACCCTCACCTTGACCTCCTTCCACCTATCACATCTCCATCGCCCCTCCCCCAAGTCCGTCCTCCCTACCTTTTATCTTAGCCTGCCTGGCACACTCTCCTCATTCCTGATGAAGGGCTTATGCCTGAAACGTCGAATTTCCTGTTCCTTGGATGCTGCCTGACCTGCTGTGCTTTAACCAGCAACACATTTTCAACTCCCTACAGTGTGGAAGCAGGCTCTTCAGCCCAACCAGTCCACACCGACCCTCTGAAAAGTAACCCCCCACCCCCTCCCCCCGACTAATGCTCCTAACAACTATGGCCAATTCACCTGACCTGCACATCATTGGAAACTGGAGCACCCGCAGGAAACCCACGCAGACACAGGGAGAATGTGCAAACTGTTTGGAATTAATAAGAATGAGAAGTGACCTTATCGAAACATACAAGATTCTTAAGGGACTTAATAGGGGAGATGCAGAAAAGTTGTTGTCCATTGTGGGGGAGTCTAGGACCGGGAGGACATACCCTCAGAAAATAGGACCGCAAATTTAAGGCAGAGTTGAGGAGGGTTGGGTATCTGTTGAATTCTTTACCACTGAGATTTGTTGAGGCTGTGTCTTTAAGGATATTCAAGGCTGAGGTAGACGGCTGATGGGTAAAAGACAGCAAAGTGGAGTGGGGGATTATTACTGAATGGTGGTGCAGACCTGGTGTGCTGGGGTGACGCAGTGGCTCAATGGTTAGTAGTGTTGCCTCACAGTGCCAGAGACCTGGGTTCGATCCCAGCCTTCAGCGACTGCATAGAATCAGCACGTTCTGCTCTGGTGTCCTCCCACAGTCCAAAGTCGTGCAGGTCAGGTGGGTTGACCATTCTAAATTGCCTGTAGTGTTTGGTGCATTAGTCAGGGGTAAATATGGGGTAGAGGAATGAAGCTGGGTGGGTTGTTCTACAGAGGGTCAGTGTGGACTTGCTGGGCCAAATGGCCTGATTCCACACTGTAGGAAATCTAATAACTGAATGGACTAATTCTGCTCCCAAGTTTTATGGTGTTATCTTCAATCCAGTTTCCTTTTGAAAGGCGCCTCCTATATTCTATGAGCAGTGCGTCGGAACTTTCTTCTGCACCTCCTGGAGCAGAAAGATCATCGGTCGATATCATGACATGAGGCATTGCCTGGGACAGTGCAGTACTCCCTCCCTCACACTGCCAGCTCTCCACAGTGAGGTTTGAGCCCTCCCCTGACTGAGAGGAAACAGCAAGTGACAGGAAACAACACATAATCCTTTCAAAGGATTTATAGGACGATGTATAGTTCGTTAGTGTTGCCAAGATAAATGTTAGTTTTGATGGAGCAATAAAGTGAATTGAAAGCAACAGGTTCCAGGGAAATGGTGTTTGAAGTGTGCCTTTCAGAATTTCAACAGTTTTATAGGTGTCTTTTGATGTTGGTCAAGGTTTTTGGAAGGGATCCAATCTCCTGATGCATAACCTTCCTCCTCCCCCCACAACCCTCACAACATCATATACCTCGCAATTTTTTCTGCATCATCACTGATATTCATCAGGGTGAGACACTTACTTGGCTTGATTGACAATCCGGAGGTCCAGGCTAACCTCTGTGGGGAAAGGACTTCAAATCCCAGCCCGGACCCGAAATGTTAGCCTCTGTGGAGAGAAAGCAGAGTTGACATTTCAGGTCCAGAGACCCCTCTTCAGAATATTTCTGAAGTAAACACAAAACATTAGCTTTGCTCGTTCTGATGAAGGGCTTATAGACTCATAGAGTCATGGAGATGTACAGCACAGAAAATGACCCTTCGGTCCAACTCGTCCATGCCGACCAGATATACTAACCTAATTTTAGATGTAGGTTTGCTCGCTGAGCTGGAATGTTCATTTCCAGACGTTTCGTCACCCTATGAGGTAACATCGTCAGTGGGCCTCAGGTGAAGCAATGCTGACAATTCCTGCTTTTCATTTATATGTTTAGGTTTCTTTGGATTGATGATGTCATTTCCTGTGGTGATGTCATTTCCTGTGGTGAAGTCACTTCCTGTTCCTTTTCTCTAAAGGTAGTAGATGGGGTCAAATTCGATGTATTTGTTGATAGAGTTCCGGTTGGAATGCCATGCTTCTAGGAATTCTCATGCCTGTCTTTGTTTGGCTTGTCTTAGAATGGGTGTGTTGTCCCAGTAGAAGTGGTGTCCTTCCTCATCTGTATGTGAGGATACATAGTGAGAGAGGGTCATGTCTTTTTGTGGCTAGTTGGTGTTCATGTATCCTGGTGGCTAGTTTCTTGCCTGTTTGTCCAACGTAGTGTTTGTCACAATCCTTGCTCGGTATTTGTAAATGACATTAATTTGGCTCATTGTCTGTATAGGGTCTTTCAAGTTCATTAGCTGCTGTTTTAGTGTGTTGGTGGGTTTGTGGGCTACCATGATGCTAAGGGGCCTGAGTAGTCAGGTAGTGATTTCTGAGATGACTTTGATATAGGGGAGAGTAGCTGGGGTTCTTGGATGTGTTTTGTCTGCTTGTTTGGGTTTGTTGCTGAGAAATCGGCAGACATTGGGTACCCGTTTGTTTTTGAGTACATGGCATAGGTGATTTTCCTCTGCTCTGTGTAGTTCTGCTGTACTGCAGTGTGTGGTGGCTCATTGAAATAACGTTCTGATGCAGTTTTGATTGTGGGTGTTGGGATGACTGCTTCACCCGCAAATGAAGCAGAAATTTTCAGCATTGCTTCGCCTGAGGCCCACTGAAGATGTCACCTAGTAGGGTGATGAAACGTCTGGAAATTAACCTTGCAGCTAACCGAGCAAGCCTACATGCAGAACCTCAACCTGAGCTACAAATCTTCTCAAAACACACTAATACCAGCCCAATCTAGTCCCATTTGCCAGCACCCGGCCCATATCCCTCCAAACCCTTCCTATTCATATACCCATCCAGATGCCTTTTAAATGTTGCAATTGTACCAGCCTCCACCACTTCCTCTGGCAGCTCATTCCATACACGTACCACCCTCTGTGTGAAACATTTGCCCCTTAGGTCTCTTTTATATCTTTCCCTTCTAAACCTATGCCCTCTAGTTCTGGAATCCCCACCCCAGGGAAAACATTTTGCCTATTTATCCTATCCATGACCCTCATGATTTTATAAGCCTCTATGAGGTCACCCCTCAGCCTCCGCTGCTCCAGGAAAACAGCCCCAGCCTGTTCAGCCTCTCCCTATAGCTCAAATCCTCCAACCCTGGCATCATCCTTGTAAATCTTTTCTGAATGTTTTCAAGTTTCACAACATCTTTCTGATAGGAAGGAGACCAGAACACGTAATATTCCAACAGTGGCCTAACCAATGCTCAAAACATCGACTCTCCTGCTCCTCGGATGCTGCCTGACCTGTTGTGCTTTTCTAAACTCACACTATCTGACCCTGACCTCCAGCATACTGCAGTCCTCACTTTATCCGAGCTCTGAGGAAGGGTCAGATTTCTCCCCCCTCCCGTTAATATAGATCTAGATTCAGATTTTTCTGTCACGTGTACTCAGGTACAGGAGTACAAAGAAAAGTGTTGAAAGTTGATGCACACAACACCACCATAGAAACATAGAACATAGAACATAGACAAATACAGCGCAGTACAGGCCCTTTGGCCCTCGATGTTCTGCCGAATCTAACCTAAACTAGCCCACTATCCTCCATATACCTATCCAATGCTCGTTTAAATGCCCATAAAGAGGGAGAGTCCACCCTGGCAGGGCATTCCATGAACTCACGACTCGCTGAGTAGACTCTACCCCTAACATCTGTCCTATACCTACCACCCCTTAATTTAAAGCTATGCCCCCTCATAATAGCTGACTTCATACGTGGAAAAAGGTTCTCATTGTCAACCCGATCTAAACCCCTAATCATCTTGTACACCTCCATCAAGTCACTTCTAAACCTTCTTTTCTCCAATGAGAACAGCCCCACGTGCCTCAGCCTTTCCTCATACGATCTTCCTACCATACCAGGCAACATCCTGGTAAATAGGTGCAAAGGTACCCCGGTATTCAGGTATAGAGTAATAAAAGAAACAAAGTATTACTTTCACTGAATAAGCAGGAAAATAAAGGCATAAGGAAATGGTGAACATCAAAGTCCTTCTTACTATAAAGGGGGACAGTCTTGTTGTCTTGAGGAATTAAGGGCTACAGGGAGAATGCAGGTAAGTGGAGTTGAAATGCCCACCAGCCATGATTGAATGGCGGAGTGGACTCGATGGGCTGAATGGCCTTACTTCCACTCCTATGTCTTATGGTCTTATGGCAATAGTGGCATTCTTGCTGGGCTGTTAACCCAGACACCCAGATAATGTTCTGGGGACCCGGGTTTGTTCCTACCACAGCATGTGACAGAACTTGAATTCAACAAAAAACAGTGAGATTAGATTAGATTACTTACAGTGTGGAAACAGGCCCTTCGGCCCAACAAGTCCACACTGACCCGCCGAAGCGCAACCCACCCATACCCCTACATTTACCCATTACCTAACACTACGGGCAATTTAGCATGGCCAATTCACCTGACCCGCACATCTTTGGACAGTGGGAGGAAACTGGAGCACCCGGAGGAAACCCACGCAGACACGGGGAGACACTGCCACACTGCACCCAGATACTGGGCAGAGAGACTGTCACACTGCACCGAGAGACTGGGCTTAGAAACTGTCACACTGTACCCAGATACTGGGCAGAGACACTGCCACACTGCACCGAGAGACTGGGCTTAGAAACTGCCACACTGCACCCAGATACTGGGCAGAGACACTGCCACACTGCACCGAGAGTTCTGGAATCAGGGGTCTAATGACGATCACGAATCAATTGTTGGGAAATTCCGTCCAGGTCACTAATGTCCTTTAGGGAAGGAAACTGCCATCCTTACTTGGTCTGGCCTACATGTGACTCCAGACCCACAGCAATGTGACTGACTCTGGGTAATAAATGCTGGCCTGGCCAGTGATGCCCAATCCCATGAATGGAAAAAGTAAAAGAATAAGGTTAGAAGTTCCACAGACATGATGAGTCCTTTGCTTAGCTCACTCTCTGGGAGACCACAGCTGCCTGTTCTCGCTGCTGCCAGAGATACCAGTGACCTCCCTCATTAATGTCTCTTCGTTGGACCGCGATGCCATTGCAACTGCTGCCACTTACACTGGCCCGTCTCTGACATCTCCTGCAGCCTCCAGAACATGCCTGGGCAAGACCTACTCACATGCCGACAGACGTCCACACTGCACCGAGAGACTGGTCTAAGAGACCTCCCACTGGATCGAGAGACCATGCAGAGACATTGCCACAATTGCCTGAGAGACTGGGCTTAGAGACTGTCACACTGCACCGAGAGACCGGGCTGAGACACTGCCACACTGCACCCAGATACCGGGCAGAGAGACTGCCACACTGTACCGAGAGACTGGGCTGAGAGACTGCCACACTGCACCCAGAGACTCGGCTGAGACACTGCCACACTGTACCGAGAGACCGGGCTGAGAGACTGTCACACTGCACCCAGAGACCGGGCTGAGAGACTGCCACACTGTACCGAGAGACCGGGCTGAGAGACTGCCACACTGTACCGAGAGACCGGGCTGAGACACTGCCACACTGTACCGAGAGAACGGGCTGAGAGACTGCCACACTGGACCGAGAGACCGGGCTGAGACACTGCCACGCTACCGAGGGACCGGGCTGAGACACTGCCACACTGCCTGAGAAACCGCGCAGGGACACTGCCACACTGCACTGAGAGACCGGGCTGAGAGTGTAGGCTGAGGGACTGTCACACTGCACCAAGAGACCGCGCAGAGAGACTTTCATACTGGACCGAGAAAACGGGCAGAGATACTGTCACACTGCACCGAGTGGCCGGGCTGAGAGACTGTCACACTGCACCGAGTGGTCGGGCTGAGAGACTGTCACACTGGACCCAAATACTGGGCAGAGACACTGCCACACAGCGCCGGGGACCGGGCAGAGACACTGCCACACTGCACTGAGAGACTGGGCTGAGAGACTGCCACACTGCACCAAGAGACTGGGCTGAGACACTGCTACACTGCACCAAGAGACCGGGCTGAGAGACTATCTCACTGCACCCAGATACCGGACAGAGACACTGCCACACGGCGACGCGAACCGGGCAGAGACACTGCCACACGGTGCCGGGGACCGGGCTGAGACACTGTCACACTGCGCCGGGAGACCGGGTTGAGTGACTGTCACACTGCATCGAGAGACTGGGCTGAAAGTCTGCCACACTGCACCGAGAGACCGGGCAGAGAGACTCTCACACTGCACCAAGAGACTGGGCTGAGACACTGCCACACTGCACTGAGAGACCGGGCTGAGACACTGCCACACTGCACCGAGAGACCGGGCTGTGACACTGCCACACTGGAGCCAGACACCGGGCAGAGAGACCATGCTGAGGAACTGCCATACTGCACCGAGAGACTGGGCTGAGAGACTGTCACACTGCACCAAGAGACTGGGCTGAGACACTGCCACACTGCAACGAGAGACCGGGCTGAGACACTGCCACACTGGAGCCAGACACCGGGCAGAGAGACCATGCTGAGGAACTGCCATACTGCACCGAGAGACCGGGCTGAGAGACTGTCACACTGCACCAAGAGACCGGGCCGAGAGACTGTCACACTGGACTGAGAGACCGGGCTGAGACACTGTCACACTGCACCGAGAGACCGGGCAGAGACACTGCCACACTGCACCGAGAGACTGGGCTGATAGACTGTCACACTGGACTGAGAGATCGGGCCGAGAGACTGCCCCACTGTATCGAGAAACCGGGCTGAGAGACTGTCACACTGCACCAACAGACCGGGATGATAGACTGTCACACTGGACTGAGAGATCGGGCTGAGAGACTGCCACACTGTACCGAGAAACCGGGCTGAGAGACTGTCACACTGGGCTGAGAGACCGGGCTGAGATACTGTCACACTGCACCGGGAGACTGGGCTGAGAGACTGTCACACTGCACTGAGAGATCGGGCAGAAACACTGTCACACTGCATCGAGAGACTGGGCTGAGACACTGCCACACTGCACCGAGAGACCGGGCTGTGATACTGCCACTCTGCACAGAGAGACCGGGCTGAGAGACTATCTCAATGCACCCAGATACCGGGCAGAGACACTGCCACACGGCGCCGGGGACCGGGCAAAGACACTGCCACACTGCGCTGAGAGACCAGGCTGTGAGACTGCCACACTGCACCAAGAGACTTGGCTGAGACACTGCCACACTGCACCGAGAGAACGGGCTGAGACACTGCCACACTAACGAGAGACCGGTCTGAGACACTGCCACACTGCACTGAGCGACCGGTCTGAGACACTGTCACACTACACCCAGAGACCGGGCTGAGAGACTGCCACACTGGACCGAGAAACCAGGCTGAGATACTGCCACACTGCACCAAGAGACTGGGCTGAGACACTGCCACACGGCGCCGGGGACCGGGCAGAGACACTGCCACACTGCACCAAGAGACTGGGCTGAGACACTACCACACGGCACCGAGAGACCGGGCTGAGACACTGCCATGCTACCGAGAGACCGGGCTGAGACACTGCCACACTGCCTGAGAAACCGCGCAGTGACACTGCCACACTGCACTGAGAGACCGGGCTGAGAGACTGTCACACTGCACCCAGATACCGGGCAGAGACACTGCCTCACGGCGCCGGGTGACCGGGCTGAGAGACTGTCACACTGCACTGAGAGACCGGGCTGAGACACTGCCACACTGCAGCCAGACACCGGGCAGAGAGACCATGCTGAGGAACTGCCATACTGCACCGAGAGACCGGGCTGAGAGTCTGTCACACTGCACCAAGAGACCGGGCTGAGAGACTGCCACACTGTACCGAGAAACCGGGCTGAGAGACTGTCACACTGGGCTGAGAGACCGGGCTGAGATACTGTCACACTGCACCGGGAGACTAGGCTGAGAGAACACTGGGCAGAGACACTGCCACACTGCACCGAGAGACAAGGCTGAGAGACTGTCACACTGCACCGAGAGACCGGGCTGAGACACTGCCACACTGCACCGAGAGACCGGGCTGAGACACTGCCACACTGCACCGAGAGACCGGGATGAGAGACTCTCACTCTGCACCGAGAGACCGGGCTGAGAGACTATCTCAATGCACCCAGATACCAGGCAGAGACACTACCACACGGCGCCGGGGACCGGGCAGAAACACTGCCACACTGCACTGAGAGACCGGGCTGAGAGACTGCCACACTGCACCCAGAGACTGGGCTGAGACACTGCCACACTGCACCGAGAGACCGGGCTGAGACACTGCCACACTGCACCCAGAGACTGGGCTGAGACACTGCCACACTGCACCCAGAGACTGGGCTGAGACACTGCCACACTGCACTGAGAGACCGCGCAGTGACACTGCCACACTGCACTGAGAGACCGGGCTGAGAGACTGTCACACTGCACCCAGATACTGGGCAGAGACACTGCCACACGGCGCCGGGTGACCGGGCAGAGAGACAGTCACACAGCATCGAGTGACCGGGCTGAGAGACTGTCACACTGCACTGAGAGACTGGACTGAGAGACTGCCACACTGCACTGAGAGACAGGGCAGAAACACTGTCACACTGCATCGAGAGACTGGGCTGAGACATTGCCACACTGCACCGAGAGACTGGGCTGAGACACTGTCACACTGCATCGAGAGACCGGGCTGAGACACTGTCACACTGCACCAAGAGACTGGGCTGAGACACTGCCACACTGCACCGACAGACCAGGCTGAGAGACTGTCACACTGCACCGAGAGACCGGGCTGAGTGACTGTCACACTGCACCAAGAGACTGGGCTGAGACACTGCCACACTGCACCGACAGACCAGGCTGAGAGACTGTCACACTGCACCGAGAGACCGGGCTGAGTGACTGTCACACTGCACCGAGAGACTGGGCTGAGACACTGCCACACTGTACCAAGAGACAGGGCTGAGATACTGTCACACTGCACCGGGAGACTAGGCTGAGAGACTGTCACACTGCACCCAGATACCAGACAGAGACACTGCCACACTGCACCGAGAGACCGGGCTGAGAGACTGTCACACTGCACCGAGAGACCGCGCAGTGACACGGCTACAGTGCACTGAGAGACTGGACTGAGTGACTGTCACACTGCACCAAGAGACTGGGCTGAGACACTGCCACACTGCACCAAGAGACTGGGCTGAGACACTGCCACACTGCACTGAGAGACCGCGCAGTGACACTGCCACACTGCACTGAGAGACCGGGCTGAGAGACTGTCACACTGCACCCAGATACTGGGCAGAGACACTGCCACACGGCGCCGGGTGACCGGGCAGAGAGACAGTCACACTGCATCGAGTGACCGGGCTGAGAGACTGTCACACTGCACTGAGAGACTGGACTGAGAGACTGCCACACTGCACTGAGAGACAGGGCAGAAACACTGTCACACTGCATCGAGAGACTGGGCTGAGACATTGCCACACTGCACCGAGAGACTGGGCTGAGACACTGTCACACTGCATCGAGAGACCGGGCTGAGACACTGTCACACTGCACCAAGAGACTGGGCTGAGACACTGCCACACTGCACCGACAGACCGGGCTGAGACACTGTCACACTGCACCAAAGACTGGGCTGAGACACTGCCACACTGCACCGACAGACCAGGCTGAGAGACTGTCACACTGCACCGAGAGACCGGGCTGAGTGACTGTCACACTGCACCGAGAGACTGGGCTGAGACACTGCCACACTGTACCAAGAGACAGGGCTGAGATACTGTCACACTGCACCGGGAGACTAGGCTGAGAGACTGTCACACTGCACCCAGATACCAGGCAGAGACACTGCCACACTGCACCGAGAGATCGGGCTGAGAGACTGTCACACTGCACCGAGAGACCGCGCAGTGACACGGCTACAGTGCACTGAGAGACTGGACTGAGTGACTGTCACACTGCACCAAGAGACTGGGCTGAGACACTGCCACACTGCACCAAGAGACTGGGCTGAGACACTGCCACACTGCACTGAGAGACCGGGCTGAGAGACTGTCACACTACACCCAGATACCGGGCAGAGAGACCGGGCTGAAAGACTATCTCACTGCACCCAAATACTGGGCAGAGACACTGCCACACAGCGCCGGGGACCGGGCAGAGACACTGCCACACTGCACCAAGAGACTGGGCTGAGACACTGTCACACTGCACAGAGAGACCGGGCTGAGAGACTATCTCACTGCACCCAAATACTGGACAGAGACACTGCCACACGGCGACGCGAATCGGGCAGAGAGACTGCTACACTGCACTGAGAGACCGGGCTGAGAGACTGCCACACTGGACCGAGAGACCGGGCAGAGACACTGCCACACGGCGCCGGGGACCGGGCAGAGACACTGCTACACTGCACTGAGAGACCGGGCTGAGACACTACCACACGGCACCGAGAGACCGGGCTGAGACACTGCCACGCTACCGAGAGACCGGGCTGAGACACTGCCACACTGCCTGAGAAACCGCGCAGTGACACTGCCACACTGCACTGAGAGACTGGGCTGAGAGACTGTCACACTGCATCGAGTGACCGGGCTGAGAGACTGTCACACTGCACTGAGAGACTGGGCTGAGAGACTGCCACACTGCACTAAGAGACTGGACTGAGAGTCTGCCACACTGTACCAAGAGACCCGGCAGAGACACTGCCACACTGCACTGAGAGACCGCGCAGTGACACTGCCACACTGCACTGAGAGACCGGGCTGAGAGACTGTCACACTGCACCCAGATACCGGGCTGAGAGACTGCCACACTGTACCGAGAGACCGGGCTGAGAGACTGCCACACTGTACCGAGAGACCGGGCTGAGAGACTGCCACACTGGACCGAGAGACCGGGCTGAGATACTGCCACACGGCGCCGGGGACCGGGCAGAGACACTGTCACACTGCACCCAGAGACCGGGCTGAGAGACTGCCACACTGTACCGAGAGACCGGGCTGAGAGACTGCCACACTGGACCGAGAGACCGGGCTGAGACACTGCCACGCTACCGAGAGACCAGGCTGAGACACTGCCACACTGCCTGAGAAACCGCGCAGTGACACTGCCACACTGCATCGAGAGACTGGGCTGAGAGACTGTCACACTGCATCGAGAGACCGGGCTGAGACACTGTCACACTGCACCAAGAGACTGGGCTGAGACACTGCCACACTGCACCGACAGACCGGGCTGAGACACTGTCACACTGCACCAAGAGACTGGGCTGAGACACTGCCACACTGCACCGACAGACCAGGCTGAGAGACTGTCACACTGCACCGAGAGACCGGGCTGAGTGACTGTCACACTGCACCGAGAGACTGGGCTGAGACACTGCCACACTGTACCAAGAGACAGGGCTGAGATACTGTCACACTGCACCGGGAGACTAGGCTGAGAGACTGTCACACTGCACCCAGATACCAGACAGAGACACTGCCACACTGCACCGAGAGACCGGGCTGAGAGACTGTCACACTGCACCGAGAGACCGCGCAGTGACACGGCTACAGTGCACTGAGAGACTGGACTGAGTGACTGTCACACTGCACCAAGAGACTGGGCTGAGACACTGCCACACTGCACCAAGAGACTGGGCTGAGACACTGCCACACTGCACTGAGAGACCGCGCAGTGACACTGCCACACTGCACTGAGAGACCGGGCTGAGAGACTGTCACACTGCACCCAGATACTGGGCAGAGACACTGCCACACGGCGCCGGGTGACCGGGCAGAGAGACAGTCACACTGCATCGAGGGACCGGGCTGAGAGACTGTCACACTGCACTGAGAGACTGGACTGAGAGACTGCCACACTGCACTGAGAGACAGGGCAGAAACACTGTCACACTGCATCGAGAGACTGGGCTGAGACATTGCCACACTGCACCGAGAGACTGGGCTGAGACACTGTCACACTGCATCGAGAGACCGGGCTGAGACACTGTCACACTGCACCAAGAGACTGGGCTGAGACACTGCCACACTGCACCGACAGACCGGGCTGAGACACTGTCACACTGCACCAAAGACTGGGCTGAGACACTGCCACACTGCACCGACAGACCAGGCTGAGAGACTGTCACACTGCACCGAGAGACCGGGCTGAGTGACTGTCACACTGCACCGAGAGACTGGGCTGAGACACTGCCACACTGTACCAAGAGACAGGGCTGAGATACTGTCACACTGCACCGGGAGACTAGGCTGAGAGACTGTCACACTGCACCCAGATACCAGGCAGAGACACTGCCACACTGCACCGAGAGATCGGGCTGAGAGACTGTCACACTGCACCGAGAGACCGCGCAGTGACACGGCTACAGTGCACTGAGAGACTGGACTGAGTGACTGTCACACTGCACCAAGAGACTGGGCTGAGACACTGCCACACTGCACCAAGAGACTGGGCTGAGACACTGCCACACTGCACTGAGAGACCGCGCAGTGACACTGCCACACTGCACTGAGAGACCGGGCTGAGAGACGGTCACACTACACCCAGATACCGGGCAGAGAGACCGGGCTGAAAGACTATCTCACTGCACCCAAATACTGGGCAGAGACACTGCCACACAGCGCCGGGGACCGGGCAGAGACACTGCCACACTGCACCAAGAGACTGGGCTGAGACACTGTCACACTGCACAGAGAGACCGGGCTGAGAGACTATCTCACTGCACCCAAATACTGGACAGAGACACTGCCACACAGCGACGCGAATCGGGCAGAGAGACTGCTACACTGCACTGAGAGACCGGGCTGAGAGACTGCCACACTGGACCGAGAGACCGGGCAGAGACACTGCCACACGTCGCCGGGGACCGGGCAGAGACACTGCTACACTGCACTGAGAGACCGGGCTGAGACACTACCACACGGCACCGAGAGACCGGGCTGAGACACTGCCACGCTACCGAGAGACCGGGCTGAGACACTGCCACACTGCCTGAGAAACCGCACAGTGACACTGCCACACTGCACTGAGAGACTGGGCTGAGAGACTGTCACACTGCATCGAGTGACCGGGCTGAGAGACTGTCACACTGCACTGAGAGACTGGGCTGAGAGACTGCCACACTGCACTAAGAGACTGGACTGAGAGTCTGCCACACTGTACCAAGAGACCCGGCAGAGACACTGCCACACTGCACTGAGAGACCGCGCAGTGACACTGCCACACTGCACTGAGAGACCGGGCTGAGAGACTGTCACACTGCACCCAGATACCGGGCTGAGAGACTGCCACACTGTACCGAGAGACCGGGCTGAGAGACTGCCACACTGTACCGAGAGACCGGGCTGAGAGACTGCCACACTGGACCGAGAGACCGGGCTGAGATACTGCCACACGGCGCCGGGGACCGGGCAGAGACACTGTCACACTGCACCCAGAGACCGGGCTGAGAGACTGCCACACTGTACCGAGAGACCGGGCTGAGAGACTGCCACACTGGACCGAGAGACCGGGCTGAGACACTGCCACGCTACCGAGAGACCAGGCTGAGACACTGCCACACTGCCTGAGAAACCGCGCAGTGACACTGCCACACTGCACTGAGAGACTGGGCTGAGAGACTGTCACACTGCATCGAGTGACCGGGCTGAGAGACTGTCACACTGCACTGAGAGACTGGACTGAGACACTGCCACACTGCACCAAGAGACTGGACTGAGACACTGCCACACTGCACCGAGAGACCGGGCAGAGAGAATCTCACACTACACCGAGAGACCGGGCTGAGAGACTATCTCACTGCACCCAGATACCGGGCAGAGACACTGCTACACTGCACTGAGTGACCGGGCTGAGAGACTGCCACACTGCACCAGTAGACCACGCAGTGACACTGCCACACTGCACCGAGAGACCGGGCAGAGAGTCTGCCACACTGGGCGGAGAGAGTAGGCTGAAAGACTGTCAAACTGCACTGAGAGACCGGGCTGAGACACTGCCACACTGCGCCGGGAGACTATGCTGAGAGAGTGACACACTGCACCGAGAGACTGGGCTGAGAGACTGCCAAACTGTACCGAGAGACCGGGCTGAGACACTACCACACTGCGCCGGGAGACCGGGCAGAGAGACAGCCACACTGCACTGAGAGACCGGGCTGAGAGACTGTCAGACTGGGCTGAGAGAGTATGCTGAGGGACTGTCACACTGCACCAAGAGACGGCGCAGAGAGACTTTCATACTGGACCGAGAAAACGGGCAGAGATACTGTCACACTGCACCGAGTGGCCGGGCTGAGAGACTGTCACACTGCACCGAGTGGCCGGGCTGAGAGACTGTCACACTGCACCGAGTGGCCGGGCTGAGAGACTGCCACACTGGACCGTGAGACCTGGCAGAGAGACTGCCACATTGCATCGAGAGACTGGGCTGAGACACTGCTACACTGCACCGAGAGATGGGGCTTAGAGACTGCCACACTGCACCAAGAGACTGGGCTGAGACACTGCCACGCTACCGAGAGACCGGGCTGAGACACTGCCACACTGCACTGAGAGACCGCGCAGTGACACTGCCACACTGCACTGAGAGACCGGGCTGAGAGACTGTCACACTGCATCGAGTGACCGGGCTGAGAGACTGTCACACTGCACTGAGACACTGGACTGAGAGACTGCCACACTGCACCAAGAGACTGGGCTGAGAGAATCTCACACTGCATCGAGAGACTGGGCTGAGACACTGCCACACTGCACCGAGATACTGGGCTGAGAGACTGTCACACTGCACCCAGATACCGGGCAGAGATACTGCCACACGGCGCCGGGAGAGCGGGCAGAGACACTGCTACACTGCACTGAGAGACCGGTCTGTGAGACTGCCACACTGCACCAAGAGACTGGGCTGAGACACTACCACACTGCACCAAGAGACTGGGCTGAGACACTGCCACACTGCACTGAGAGACCGCGCAGTGACACTGCCACACTGCACTGAGAGACCGGGCAGAGAGACAGTCACACTGCATTGAGTGACCGGGCTGAGAGACTGCCTCACTGCACCGAGACACCGGGCAGAAACACTGTCACACTGCATCGAGAGACTGGGCTGAGACACTGCCACACTGCACCGAGAGACTGGGCTGAAAGACTGTCACACTGCACCGAGAAACCAGGCTGAGACACTGTCACACTGCGCCGGGAGACCGGGCTGAAAATCTGCCACACGGCGCTGGGAGACCGTGCAAAGACACTGCCACACTGCACTGAGAGACCGGGCTGAGACACTGCCACACTGCACTGAGAGACTGGGCTGAAAGACTGTCACACTGCATCGAGAGACTGGGCTGAGACACTGCCACACTGCACCGAGAGACCGGGCTGAGACACTGTCACACTGCGCCGGGAGACTGGGCTGAAAATCTGCCACACGGCGCCGGGAGACCGTGCAAAGGCACTGCCACACTGCACTGAGAGACCGTGCAAAGACACTGCCACACTGCACTGAGAGACCGGGCAGAGACACTGCCACACAGCATCGAGAGACCGGGCTGAGACACTGCCACACTGCACCGAGAGACTGGGCTGAGACACTGTCACACTGCGCCAGGAGACTGGGCTGAAAATCTGCCACACGGCGCCGGGAGACCGTGCAAAGACACTGCCACACTGCACTGAGAGACCGGGCTGAGACACTGCCACACTGCATCGAGAGACTGGGCTGAGACACTGTCACACTGCACCAAGAGACCGGGCTGAGACACTGCCACACTGCACCGAGAGACCGGGCTGAGACACTGTCACACTGCGCCGGGAGACTGGGCTGAAAATCTGCCACACGGCGCCGGGAGACCGTGCAAAGGCACTGCCACACTGCACTGAGAGACCGTGCAAAGACACTGCCACACTGCACCGAGAGACTGGGCTGAAAGACTGTCACACTGCACCGAGAAACCGGGCTGAGACACTGTCACACTGCGCCGGGAGACCGGGCTGAAAATCTGCCACACGGCGCCGGGAGACCGTGCAAAGACACTGCCACACTGCACTGAGAGACCGTGCAAAGACCCTGCCACACTGCACTGAGAGACCGGGCAGAGATACTGCCACACAGCATCGAGAGACCGGGCTGAGACACTGCCACACTGCACCGAGAGACTGGGCTGAGAGACTGTCACACTGCACCGAGAGACTGGGCTGAGAGACTGTCACACTGTACCAAGAGACCGGGCTGAGAGACTGTCACATTGCACTGAGAGATCAGGCAGAGATACTGCCACACTGCACCGAGTGGCCGGGCTGAGAGACTGTCACACTGGAGCCAGACACCGGGCAGAGAGACCGGGCTGAGGAACTGCCATACTGCACCGAGAGATCGGGCTGAGAGTCTGTCACACTGGTCCGTGAGACCGGGCAGAGACACTGCTACACTGCACCCAGAACACTGGGCAGAGACACTGCCACACTGGACTGAGAGATCGGGCTGAGAGTCTGTCACACTGGTCCGTGAGACCGGGCAGAGACACTGCTACACTGCACCCAGATACTGGGCTGAGACACTGCCACACTGCACTGAGAGACCGGGCAGAGACACTGCCACACAGCGCCGGGAGACCGTGCAGAGACACTGCCACACTGCACCGAGAGACCGGGCTGAGACACTGCCACACTGCACCAAGAGACTGGGCTGAGACACTGCCACACTGCATCGAGAGACTGGGCTGAGAGACTGTCAGACTGCATCGAGAGATTGGGCTGAGACACTGCCACACTGCATCGAGAGACTGGGCTGAGAGACTGTCAGACTGCATCGAGAGATTGGGCTGAGACACTGCCACACTGCACCGAGAGACCGGGATGAGAGACTGCCACACTGCACTGAGAGACCGGGCTGAGTGACTGTCACACTGCACCAAGAGACTGGGCTGAGACACTGCCACACTGCACTGACAGACCGGGCTGAGACACTGCCACACTGCACCAAGAGACTGGGCTGAGACACTGCCACACTGCACTGAGAGACCGGGCAGAAACACTGTCACACTGCATCGAGAAACTGGGCTGAGACATTGCCACACTGCACCGAGAGACTGGGCTGAGACATTGCCACACTGCACCGAGAGACCGCGCAGTGACACTGCCACACTGCACTGAGAGACCGGGCTGAGAGACTGTCACACTACACCCAGATACGGGCAGAGAGACCGGGCTGAGAGACTATCTCACTGCACCCAAATACTGGGCAGAGACACTGCCACACAGCGCCGGGGACCGGGCAGAGACACTGCCACACTGCACCAAGAGACTGGGCTGAGACACTGCCACACTGCACCGAGAGACCAGGCCGAGAGACTGTCACACTGCACCGAGAGACGGGGCTGAGACACTGCCACACTGCACCGAGAGACCGGGATGAGAGACTGCCACACTGCACTGAGAGACCGGGCTGAGTGACTGTCACACTGCATCGAGAGACTGGGCTGAAAATCTGCCACACTGCACCGAGACACCGGGCTGAGAGACTCTCACACTGTACCATGAGACAGGGCAGAGACACTGCCACACTGCACCGAGAGACCAGGCTGAGAGACTGTCACACTGCATCGAGTGACCGGGCTGAGAGACTGTCACACTTGACTGAGAGACTGGGCTGAGACACTGCCACACTGCACTGAGAGACCGCGCAGTGACACTGCCACACTGCACTGAGAGACCGGGCTGAGAGACTGTCACACTGCACCCAGATACCGGGCAGAGACACTGCCACACGGCGCCGGGTGACTGGGCAGAGAGACAGTCACACTGCATCGAGTGACCGGGCTGAGAGACTGTCACACTGGACTGAGAGACTGCCACACTGCACCGAGAGACCGGGCAGAAACACTGCCACACTGCACCGAGAGATCGGGCTGAGAGACTGTCACACTGCACCGAGAGACCGCGCAGTGACACGGCTACAGTGCACTGAGAGACTGGACTGAGTGACTGTCACACTGCACCAAGAGACTGGGCTGAGACACTGCCACACTGCATCGAGAGACTGGGCTGAGAGACTGTCAGACTGCATCGAGAGATTGGGCTGAGACACTGCCACACTGCATCGAGAGACTGGGCTGAGAGACTGTCAGACTGCATCGAGAGATTGGGCTGAGACACTGCCACACTGCACCGAGACCAGGCCGAGAGACTGTCACACTGCACCGAGAGACCGGGCTGAGACACTGCCACACTGCACCGAGAGACCGGGATGAGAGACTGCCACACTGCACTGAGAGACCGGGCTGAGTGACTGTCACACTGCACCAAGAGACTGGGCTGAGACACTGCCACACTGCACTGACAGACCGGGCTGAGACACTGCCACACTGCACCAAGAGACTGGGCTGAGACACTGCCACACTGCACCGAGAGACCAGGCTGAGAGACTGTCACACTGCATCGAGTGACCGGGCTGAGAGACTGTCACACTTGACTGAGAGACTGGGCTGAGACACTGCCACACTGCACTGAGAGACCGCGCAGTGACACTGCCACACTGCACTGAGAGACCGGGCTGAGAGACTGTCACACTGCACCCAGATACCGGGCAGAGACACTGCCACACGGCGCCGGGTGACTGGGCAGAGAGACAGTCACACTGCATCGAGTGACCGGGCTGAGAGACTGTCACACTGGACTGAGAGACTGCCACACTGCACCGAGAGACCGGGCAGAAACACTGTCACACTGCATCGAGAGACTGGGCTGAGACATTGCCACACTGCACCGAGAGACTGGGCTGAGACACTGCCACACTGCACCGAGAGACTGGGCTGAGACACTGCCACACTGCACCGAGAGACCGGGCTGAGTGACTGTCACACTGCATCGAGAGACTGGCCTGATAATCTGCCACACGGCACCGAGAAACCGGGCTGAGAGACTCTCACACTGTACCAAGAGACAGGGCAGAGACACTGCCACACTGCACCGAGAGACTGGGCTGAGAGACTGTCACACTGCATCGAGTGACCGGGCTGAGAGACTGTCACACTGGACTGAGAGACCGGGCTGAGACACTGCCACACTGCACTGACAGACCGGGCTGAGAGACTCTCACACTGCACCGAGAGACCGGGCTGAGAGACTATCTCAATGCACCCAGATACCGGGCAAAGACATTGCCACACGGCACCAAGAGACTGGGCTGAGACACTGCCACACTGCACCAAGAGACCGGGCCGAGAGACTGTCACACTGCACCAAGAGACCGGGCTGAGACACTGCCACACTGCACCGAGAGACTGGGCTGAGACACTGCTACACTGCACTGAGAGACTGGGCTGATAGACTGTCACACTGGACTGAGAGATCGGGCTGAGAGACTGCCCCACTGTACCGAGAAACCGGGCTGAGAGACTGTCACACTGGGCTGAGAGACCGGGCTGAGATACAGTCACACTGCACCGGGAGACTAGGCTGAGAGAACACTGGGCAGAGACACTGCCACACTGCACCGAGAGACCGGGCAGAAATACTGTCACACTGCATCGAGAGACTGGGCTGAGAGACTGTCACACTGCACCAAGAGACTGGGCTGAGACACTGCCACACTGCACCAAGAGACCGGGCTGAGACACTGCCACACTGGAGCCAGACACCGGGCAGAGAGACCATGCTGAGGAACTGCCATACTGCACCAAGAGACCGGGCCGAGAGACTGTCACACTGCACCAAGAGACCGGGCTGAGACACTGCCACACTGCACCGAGAGACTGGGCTGAGACACTGCTACACTGCACCGAGAGACTGGGCTGATAGACTGTCACACTGGACTGAGAGATCGGGCTGAGAGACTGCCCCACTGTACCGAGAAACCGGGCTGAGAGACTGTCACACTGGGCTGAGAGACCGGGCTGAGATACAGTCACACTGCACCGGGAGACTAGGCTGAGAGAACACTGCGCAGAGACACTGCCACACTGCACCGAGAGATCGGGCAGAAACACTGTCACACTTCATCGAGAGACTGGGCCGAGAGACTGTCACACTGCATCGAGAGATTGGGCTGAGACACTGCCACACTGCACCGAGAGACCAGGCCGAGAGGCTGTCACACTGCACCGAGAGACCGGGCTGAGACACTGCCACACTGCACCGAGAGACCGGGATGAGACACAGCCACACTGCACCGAGAGACCAAGCTGAGACACTGTCACACTGGACCGAGAGACCGGGCTGAGACACTGTCACACTGCGCCGGGAGACCGGGATGAGACACAGCCACACTGCACCGAGAGACCAAGCTGAGACACTGCCACACTGCACCGAGAGACCGGGATGAGACACAGCCACACTGCACCGAGAGACCAAGCTGAGACACTGTCACACTGGACCGAGAGACCGGGCTGAGACACTGTCACACTGCGCCGGGAGACCGGGCTGAGAGACTCTCACTCTGCACTGAGAAACCGGCTGAGAGACTATCTCAATGCACCCAGATACCGGGCAGAGACACTACCACACGGCGCCGGGGACCGGGCAGAGACACTGCCAGACTGCACTGAGAGACCGGGGGTGAGAGACTGCCACACTGCACCAAGAGACCGGGCTGAGAGACTCTCACACTGCAACGAGAGACCGGGCTGAGAGACTATCTCAATGGACCCAGATACCGGGTAGAGACATTGCCACACGGCACTGAGAGACTGGACTGAGTGACTGTCACACTGCACCAAGAGACTGGGCTGAGACACTGCCACACTGCACCAAGAGACTGGGCTGAGACACTGCCACACTGCACTGAGAGACCGCGCAGTGACACTGCCACACGGCACTGAGAGACTGGACTGAGAGACTGCCACACTGCACCGAGAGACTGGGCTGAGACATTGCCACACTGCACTGAGAGACTGGACTGAGAGACTGCCACACTGCACCGAGAGACCGGGCTGAGAGACTGCCACACTGCACCGAGAGACTGGGCTGAGACATTGCCACACTGCACTGAGAGACTGGACTGAGAGGCTGTCACACTGCACCGAGAGACCGGGCAGAAACACTGTCACACTGCATCGAGAGACTGGGCTGAGAGACTGTCACACTGCACCGAGAGACCGGGCTGAGACACTGCCACACTGCACCGAGAGACCGGGCTGAGAGACTATCTCAATGCACCCAGATACCGGGCAGAGACACTACCACGGCGCCGGGGACCGGGCAGAGACACTGCCACACTGCACCAAGAGACTGGGCTGAGAGACTCTCACACTGCACCGAGAGACCGGGCTGAGAGACTATCTCAATGCACCCAGATACCGGGCAGAGACATTGCCACACGGCACCGGGAACCGGGCAGAGACACTGCCACACTGCACTGAGAGACTGGACTGAGTGACTGCCACACTGCACCGAGAGACCGGGCTGAAACACTGTCACACTGCATCGAGAGACTGGGCTGAGACACTGCCACACTGCACCAAGAGACCGGGCTGAGACACTGCCACACTGCACCGAGAGACCGGGATGAGAGACTATCACTCTGCACCGAGAGACCGGGCTGAGAGACTATCTCAATGCACCCAGATACCGGGCAGAGACACTACCACACGGCGCCGGGGACCGGGCAGAGACACTGCCACACTGCACTGAAAGACCGGGCTGAGAGACTGCCACACTGCACTGAGAGACTGGGCTGAGACACTGCGACACTGCACCAAGAGACTGGGCTGAGACACTGCCACACTGCACTGAGAGACTGGGCTGAGACACTGTCACACTGCATCGAGAGACTGGGCTGAGTGACTGTCACACTACATCGAGAGACTGGGCTGAAAATCTGCCACACTGCACCGAGAGACCGGGCAGAGACACTGCCACACGACGCCGGGAGACCGGGCTGAGTGACTGTCAAACTGCACCAAGAGACAGGGCTGAGATACTGCCACACTGCACCGACAGACCGGGCTGAGACACTGCCACACTGCACCGAGAGACCGGGCTGAGAGACTGTCACACTGCACCGAGAGACCGGGCTGAGACACTGTCACACTGCATCGAGAGACTGGGCTGAGACACTGCCACACTGCACCGAGAAACCGGGCTGAGGGACTCTCACACTGCACCGAGAGACCGCGCAGTGACACTGCCACACGGCACCGGGGACCGGGCTGAGACACTGCCACACTGCACCGAGAGACTGGGCTGAGACACTGCCACACTGCACTGAGAGACCGCGCAGTGACACTGCCACACTGCACTGAGAGACTGGGCTGAGAGACTGTCACACTGCACCCAGATACCGGACAGAGACACTGCCACACTGCGCCGGGTGACCGGGCAGAGAGACAGTCACACTGCACTGAGAGACTGGACTGAGAGACTGTCACACTGCACTGAGAGACTGGACTGAGAGACTGCCACACTGCACTGAGAGACTGAGCTGAGACACTGTCACACTGCACCGAGAGACCGGGCTGAGAGACTGTCACACTGCACCGAGAGACTGGGCTGAGAGACTGTCACACTGCACCGCGAGACCGGGCTGAGAGACTGTCACATTGTACTGAGAGGCCAGGCAGCGATACTGCCACACTGCACCGAGTGGCCGAGCTGAGAGACTGTCACACTGGAGCCAGACACCGGGCAGAGAGACAGGGCAGAGGAACTGCCATACTGCACCGAGAGATCGGGCTGAGAGAGTGTCACACTGGACCGTGAGACCGGGCAGAGACACTGCTACACTGCACCCAGAACACTGGGCAGCGACACTGTCACACTGGACTGAGAGACTGGGCAGAGAGACTGCCACACTGCATCAAGAAACTGGGCTGAGACACTGCCACACTGCACCGAGAGACCGGGCAGAGAGACTGCCACACTGCACCAAGAGACTGGGCTGAGAGACTGTCACACTGCTTCGAGAAACTGGGCTGAGAGATTGTCACAGTGCGCCGGGAGACCGGGCTGAGAGACTGTCACACTGCACCAAGAGACCGGGCTGAGAGACTGTCACACTGCGCCGGTAGACCGGGCAGAGTGACTGTCACCCTGCACCAAGAGACCAGGCAGAAAGACTGCCACACTGGACTGAGAGACCGGGCAGAGACACTGCCACACTGCACCGAGAGACCGGGCTGAGAGACTGTCACACTGCACCGAGACTGGGCTGAGACACTGCCACACTGCACCGAGAGACCGGGCTGAGACACTGCCACACTGCACCGAGAGACTGGGCTGAGACACTGCCACACTGCACTGGGGGACCGGGCTGAGACTTTGCCACACTGCACCGAGAGACTGGGCTGAGACACTGCCACACTGCACCCAGAACACCGGGCTGAGACACTGCTACACTGCACCGAGAGACTGGGCTGAGAGACTGCCACACTGCACCGAGAGATCGGGCTGAGACACTGCCACACTGCACTGAGAGACTGGGCTGAGAGACTGCCACACTGCACTGAGAGACCAGGCTGAGATACTGTCACACTGGGCCTACTCCATCTGAATCCAACCCTATCTTGGATAAAATATCCTGGTGGAAATTGAATGAAAATTACAGAGGCTGAGAGAGACTCCACTTTTAACTCTTGACATTATTAGCACAGAGGGAGAAGTCAGCCAGGATTTTATAGTGGTCATAGCCCCATTTTAAAATTCATTCCTGGGATGTGGGCATTGCTGGCTTGGCCAACATTTATTGCCCATCCCTAGTTGCCCCTAGAGAATGTGTCGTTCAACTGCCTTCTTGAACCACTGCGCTCCATGTGCTGTAGGTAGACCCATAATGCCATTAGGGAGGGAGATTCTAAAACACTCTCTATCCACTGCCTCCTGGTGGTGATTCCAGAGATTCTGCTTGTTTGGATATTTTGGTGGGTGCTCAAATTTTACTATTACTCAGTTATTCTGGTCGGGCAGATAAAGAGGATTGTCATTAAGTTTTCATGCATCATAAACACCAACAAAGATTTGCATCAAAGACCCTGTTTCAGGGTTTCTCGTTCTAGGTAGTTCTGAGAGAACATTGGCCCCTTGTTCACTGTCCCAGCAACATCCTGGGAGAGACAAAAAAAAAGACCTTATTAAAAACCCCTCAACTGTGCAAGCCAACTAACTCTCGCAACTCATTGCAGGGAAAGAGGTCAATATTTAGGGGTAAGGCAGGTTGTCCATCAGGGTGGCATGGTGGCTCAGTGGTTAGAACTGCTGCCTCACAGCACCAGGGACCCAGGTTTGATTCCAGCCTTGAGTGACTATCTGTGTGGATTTTGCACATTCTCCCTGTGTCTGTGTGGGTTTCCTCCAGGTGCTCTGGTTTCCTCCCACTGTCCAAAGATGTATAGGTTTGGTGAATTGGCCGTGCTAAGTTGACCATAGTGTTCAGGGATGTGTAGGTTAGATGCATTAGTCAGGGGGAAACAATGGGTAAGGGGAATAGTCTGGGTAGATTACTCTTCAGAGGGTTGTTGTGGACTTGTTGGGCTGGAAGGCCTGTTTCTGCACTGCAGGAATTCAACAAACCTGAATTTAGATTAGACTTACAGTGTGGAAACAGGCCCTTCCGCCCAACAAGTCCACACCGACCCGCCGAAGCGCAACCCACCCATACCCCTACATTTTACCCCTTACCTAACACTACGGGCAATTTAGCATGGCCAATTCACCTGACCCGCACATCTTTGGACTGTGGGAGGAAACCAGAGCACCCGGAGGAAACCCACGCAGACACGGGGAGAACGTGCAAACTCCACACAGTCAGTCACCTGAGGCAGGAATTGAACCCGGGTCTACAGGCGCTGTGAGGCAGCAGTGCTAACCACTGTGCCACCGTGCCGCCCACTTTATGAGTGGTGTGAGTTCTGACCTGAAACATTAACTCTGATTTCCCTCCACAGATGCTGCCAGACTTGCTGAGCTTTACCAGCACTTTGATTCTGCAATTATTGAAACTGTTCCTATCCTTTGATCTAATTTAAGACCTGAGGGGACGTGACAGGGTGAATGTTGAGAGGACATTTCACCTCGTGGAAAGACCAGAACGAGAGGAGATATTTTAAAAATAACAGGCCTCCCATTTAAGATGGAGGTGAGGCGGATTCCTACTGTCAGAGGGTCAAGAGGAAACATTGGAATTTTCTTCTCTAGTGAGTGGAGGTAACAATGTTATTGAATATTTTTAAAGCACATATGACTGAAAAGAGAGTCAAAGGATAGTGGGAGAGGTGGGAAAGAGGAGGAGCGGCCACAATCAGATCAGCTGTGATTTTATGAAGTGGCTGTGCAACTTCGAGAGGCTGATTCACCAACTCCTGCACTTAATTCCTATGGTCATTGGCATGATCATTTGTGCTGGATGTAAGTTTGCTCACTGAGCTGGAAGGTTCATTTTCAGTCTTTTCGTCACCATACTAGGTAACATCTCCAGTGAGCCTCCAGTGAAGCACTGGTGATATGGCCTGCTTTTTATTTATGCATTTAGGCTTCCTTCAGTTGGTGATGTCATTTTCTGTGGTGATGTCATTTCCTGCTCTTTTTCTTAGGGGTGGTAAATGGGATCCAAGTCAATGTGTTTATAGATAGAGTTCCAGTTGGAATGCCATGCTTCTAGGAATTCTTACATGTATCTCTGTTTGGCTTGCCCTAGGATGGATGTGTTATCCCAGTCAAAGTGGTGTCCTTCCTCACCTGTGTTTACAGATACTAGTGAGAGAGGGTCATGTCTCTTTGTGGCTAGTTGGTGTTCATGTGTCCTGGTGGCTAGTTTTCTGCCTGTTTGTCCAATGTCGTGTTTGTAACAGCCCTTGCACAGTATTTTGTAAATGACATTAATTTTGCTTGTTGTCTGTACAGGGTCTTTCAAGTTCATTAGCTGCTGTTTTAGTGTGTTGGTGGGTTTGTGGGCTACCATGTGGCCAAGGGGTCTGAGTAGTCTGGCAGTCATTTCCAAGATGTCTTTGATGTAGTGGAGAGTGGGAGAATCATCATTCATATGTGATCACACACCTTCTCCTAAACAATCTCATAATGGCAATCTCATTCCGCAAAAAGCCATTTTTCTCATTACTTTATTCCACCAGCCTGATCCCAAGGCTTTTCTTGGCCTCCCTTCTCATGGAATACTAATCTCCCATTGAAGCTGAACAATGGAAGGTCGTGGTTGGCAATTGAACACCTTTCTCACGGATCATTGTCCTTGGTCTATGTTACTGCAGTATGAAGCTGACATGTCTTTATCTCACTTATGGGACGTGCCTGTCTCTGGTGGCACGGTGGCTCAGTGGTTAGCACTGTTGCCTCAGAGCACCAGGGAGCTAGGTTCAATTCCACCCACAGGCAACTGGCTGTGTGGAGTTTGCACATTCTCCCCATGTCTGTGTGGGTTTCCTCTAGGTACTCTGGTTTCCTCCCACAATCCAAAGATGTGCAGGTTGGGTAAATTGGCCATACTAAATTGCCTGGAGTGTTCAGAGATGTGTCTGTTAGGTGCATTAGTCAGGGATGAATGTAGGATAATAGGGGAATGGGTCTGGATGGGATACTCATTGGAGTGGACTTGTTGGGCCGAAGAGCCTGTTTCCACACTGTAGAGACTCTATATATCAGTATGGCTAGGCCAGTATTTTTCGTCTATCCCTAGTTGCCCTTGAGAAGGTGGTGGTGAACTTCTTTCTTGAACCTCTGCAGTCCATGTACTGGAGGTAGATCCACACTATCCTTAAGGACGGAATTCCAGGATGTTATCCCAACAGTATCTCAGGAAGGCCTGTGACTAGTGGAGTGCCTCAGGGATCGGTACTAGGCCCATTGCTGTATATTATCTATATCAGTGATTTGGATGAGAATGTACAAGGCATGATTAGTAAGTTTGCTGCTGTCACTGAAATAGATGGTATCGTGGACAGTGAGGAAGGTTATCGGAATTTGCAGCAGGGCCTTGATCAGCTGGGGAAGTGGGCCGAGAAATGGCCAATGGAATTTAATATAGGTCAGTGTGAGATATCGCATTTTGGAAAGATAAATCAAGGTAGGAGTTTCATGGGGAAGGGTAAAGCCTTAAGGAGTGTAGTGGAACAGAGAGACCTTAAAGTTCAGGTGCACGGTTCTCTGAAAGCGGTGTTACAGGTAGACAGGGCAGTGAAGAAGGCTTTTGGCACACTGGCCTTCATTAGTCAGGGCATTGAGAGTAGAAGTTGGGAAGTTATGTTGCAGTTATAGAGGACATTGGTGAGGCCGCAGTTGGAGTATTGTGTTCAGTTTTGGTCACCTTGCTATAGGAAGGATGTTATTAAACTGGAAAGAGTGCAGAAGAAATTTACAGGGATGTTGCCAGGACTCAATGGTCTGAGTTATAGGGAGAGGTTGGAGAAGCTAGGACATTTTCTTTAGCGCGTAGGAGACTGAGTGGGGATCTTATAGAGATGTATAAGATCACGAGAGGCACGGATAGGGTGAATGCACTCAGTCTTTTTCCCAGGGTTGGGGAATCGAAGACTAGAGGGCATCAGTTTAAAATTTGAGGGGAAAGAATAAAAGGGAGCCTGAGGGACAACATTTTTACACAGAGATTGGTACGCATATGGAATGAGATGCCAGTGGAGCTGGTTGAGGTGGGTACATTAATGACATTTAAAAGGCACTTGGGCAAATACATGGATAGGAAAGGGTTAGAAGGATATAGGCCAAGTGCAGGGAAATGGGGTTCGTGTGGATAGTTACTTTGATCGGCATGGACCAGTTTGGGTCAAAGGGCTTGTCCCTGTGCTGTAGGACTCGATGATTCTCTGACTCTAATAAGCAGTTCTACGCACAAATGTTTGGAATTGGAATGGATGCAGGGTCAGTTGTTAATCTGAGATTGATACGTTTCTATTAAAGCAAAGACAATAAGGGATATTGGCCAAAATCAGGTCACAGATCAGCCATGACCTCATTGATTGGTGGGAAAGGCTGAAAAGGCTAAATGGCCTTCTCCTTTTCTGATGTTCCTACGTTCCACTGAAGGGACGGCGATATATGTCAAAGTCTGGACACTGAGTGGCTTGGAGGGGAACGTGTAGGTGCTGGTGTTCCCATATAACTGGGGCCCTTGTCCTTCTAGATGGAAGGGGTCATGTGTATGGAAGGTGTTGTCTAAAGATCTTTGGTGAATTTCTGCAACGCACCTTGTAGATGGCACACACTGCTGCTACTGGCTGGCATGTGGGCTCAGTGGATAGCACTGGTACCTCACAACCCCATGGACCTAGGCTCGATTCCACACATTGCACATTCTTCCTGTGTCTGCATGTGCTTCGTCCGTGTGCTCCAGTCCCCTCCCACAATCCAAAGATGTGCAGTTTAGGGTGGATTGGCCACGGGGAATTGTGCAGGCTGGGTTACCCATGGGAAATGCAGCGTTGGGAAGGGGGGAGTGGGTCTGGGTGGGATCCTCTTTGGATGGCTGAGGATGGAGTTGATGGGCCAAATGGTTGGTTTCCACACTGGAGGGATTCTATCCTGGACACGATCAGAGAAGGGGTCAACCACGCATTGACATTTGTTGGTGCAGGCAGTTTTCAGCTGGAGATGTCCCTCATGGGAAACCCTGGGCAAGATTCCCAACACTGAACCCTCATCCCCCTCCCAATCCTGAGATGTGAACACCAGTATCTAACCACCCCAAGAGTAACGTGTAGTTGCAAACTCCCTGTCTAATATCGTGTTAAAACCTTGGGAGCACTTGGAGGTAAATGATTCAGGATGGGAAGGGGAAGGGATCTAACAACTTCTGACAAATTGAGCACACACTCTCCGGCTCCCTGTTCTTTCAGATTTGGGGATAGGGTGAAACTTTCTAGAGCGTGACTGTGTTCAAGTAGCTGTTAAGTGAGGTCAGTGTTTGCTCTTTTGTAGATTCCATGCAGTATTTATGAGATCCCAGGCCCATATGAAAATCATTTCTAGCCATTTAGCAGTGTGTTATCTGAAGCAATGATCTCCTGTGCAGCAGCCAAACACCAACACGATGTAGTTAGTTAATGACAAACAGCTCTGTGCTTAAGGAGGTTCTAAGTAACTCATTGTTAAAGTCAATGAAGTAATATTTCTGAATCATATTTCCACTTGTTTTCTCCTTCATTGCGTGTGGTGCCTGCTGTTTCTCTATCCCTTGGCCTCTCTTCTCATCAAAGAGCAAAAGAGTGCTAGTCAGCTCCTCAACCCTATCCCCTCACCCTATTAGACGGTTAGAACTGCTGCCTCACAGCACCAGGGACTCAGGTTCGATTCCAGCCTCGGGCAACTGTCTGTGTGCAGCTCTGGTTTCCCCCTACAATCCAAAGATATGCAGTTTCGGGTGGATTGGCCATGGGAAATTTCCCCCCAGTGTCCAGGGCTGTGCAAGCTCGGTGTGTTAGCTATGGGAAATGCAGTGATAGGATAGGGGTGCGAAGGGGTCTGGGTGGGATGCTCTTCAGAGGGTAAGTGCAGACCCCATAGGCCAAATGGTCTCTTTCCACACTTTAGGGATTCGATGATTAGATCATAGATGATCCGTATCTTAAACCCCCCCCACCTGGCCTGAATTGGCAACACTTAATAACCTTACTTAACAAAAGTCGATTGCTGCAATTTTCAATTGTCTCTCCAGCCTCTGATACTATTGGCCACCTCAATACATTTTTGGCGGAGATAGTTTTAGATTCCGTTCCCCTTTTGTGAAGAAGCTCTCTTTACATCCAAAGATGTGCACTCTAGATCCTCCTGGGAGCAGATATGGCGGAGGCAGAGAAATTAGGAATATGGGATAGCATTTTTGCAGGAGATAGGGTGGGAAGAGGTACAGACTCACCGACTCCCACAGCTACCTGGATTACACCTCTTCCCACCCTACTTCCTGCAAAAATGCCATCCCGCATTCCCAATTCCTCTGCCTCTGCCGTATCTGCTCCCAGGAGGACCAGTTCCACCACAGAACACACCAGGTGGCCTCCTTCTTTAGAGACCACAATTTCCCTTCCCACTTGGTTAAAGATACCCTCCAACGCATCTCGTCCTCATCCCGTACCTCTGCCCCCAGATCCCACCCCTCCAACCGTAACAAGGACAGATCGCCCCTGGTGCTCACCTTCCACCCTACCAACCTTCACATAAACCAAATCATCCGCCAACATTTCCGCCACCTCCAAACAGACCCCACCACCAGGGATACATTTCCCTCCCCACCCATTTCCACCTTCCGCAAAGACCGTTCCCTCCGTGACTACCTGGTCAGGTCCACACCCCCCTACAACCCACCCTTCCATCCTGGCACCTTCCACTGCCACCACAGGAATTGCAAAACCTGTGCCCACACCTCCTCCCTCACCTCCATCCAAGGCCCCAAAGGAGCTTCCACATCCATCAAAGTTTTACCTGCACATCCAGCAATATCCGTTGCTCCCGATGCAGTCTCCTCTACATTGGGGAGACTGGGTGCCTCCTAGAACAGCGCTTTAGGGAACATCTCTGGGACACCGCCCTGTGGCCCAACATTTCAACTCTCCCTCCCACTCTGCCGAGCACATGGAGGTCCTGGGCCTCCTTCACCACTGCTCCCTCATTACCAGACGCCTGGAGGAAGAATGCCTCATCTTCTACCTCGGAACACTTCAACAGTTTCCTCATTTCCCCTTCCCCCACCTCACTCTAGTTCCAAACTTCCAGCTCAGCACTGTCCCCATGACTTGTCCTACCTGCCTATTTTCTTTTCCACTGATCCACTCCACCTTCCCCCCGCCCCGACCTATCAACTTCATCCCCTCCCCCACTCACATATTGTACTCTATGCTACTTTCTCCACCCCCACCCTCCTCTCACTTATCTCTCCACCCTTCAGGCTCTTTGCCTGTATTCCTGATGAAGGGCTTTTGCCCGAAACATCGATTTTACTGCTCCTCGGATGCTGCCTGAACTGCTGTGCTTTTCCAGCACCACTCTAATCTAGAATCTGGTTTCCAGCATCTGCAGTCATTGTTTTTACCTCATCCACTTGTTTGATCACCTTCTCAAAGAACTCAATAAGGTTTGTGAGGCATAACCTACCCTTCACAAAACCGTGCTAACTACCCCTAATCAACTTATTCCTCTCTAGATGATTATAAATCCTATCTCCTAACCGTTTCCAACACTTCACCCACAACCAAAATAAGGCTCACTGGTCTATATTTACCAGGGTTGTCTCTACTCCCCTTCTTGAACAAGGCAACAACATTTGCTGTCCTCCAGTCTCTGACACTATTCCTGTCGACAATGATGATATAAATATCAAAGCCAAAGTCTCTGCAATCTCTTCCCTGGCTTCCCAGAGAATCTGAGGATAAATCCCATCCAGCCCAGGGGACTTACCTATTTTCACAACTTTGCAGATTTGTTAACACCTCCTCCTTGTGAACCTCAGTCCCTTCAATTTCCTGACTGCTGACTCAATCTGCAAATTTACCTTAAGAGAAACCTTATAGAGACTTAGCAGGTCAATCTCATTGAGTGCAGAGTTAAGAGGTTTCCTAACCAGGACCTAATGCTGTTTAGAGCTGAAAATGTGCTGCTGGAAAAGCGCAGCAGGTCAGGCAACATCCAAGGAGCAGGAGAATCGACGTTTCGGGCATGAGCCCTTCTTCAGGAATGAGGAGAGTGTGCCAAGCAGGCTAAGATAAAAGGTAGGGAGGAGGGACTTGGGGGAGGGGCATTGGAAGTGTGATAGGTGGAAGGAGGTTAAGGTGAGGGTGATAGGCTGGAGTGGGGGTGGGGCGGAGAGGTCAGGAAGAGGATTACAGGTTAGGAAGGTGGTGCTGAGTTTGAGGGTTGGGACTGAGACAATGTGGGGGGAGGGGAAATGAGGAAACTGGAGAAATCTGAGTTCATCTCTCTTGGTTGGACGGTTCCTAGGCGGAAGATGAGGCACTCTTCCTCCAGCCGTCATGTTGCTATCGTCTAGCGATGCAGGAGTCCAAAGACCTGCATGTCCTTGGTGGACTGGGAGGGGGAGTTGAAGTGTTGAGCCACAGGGTGGTTGGGTTGGTTGGGCAAAGCTAATGCTGTTTAGTCAAGTTGCCATAGTCTTATCAGACCATAGGGCTGCTCTCTCACTGGAGAGAGGCGACTGAAGGCTGTCACACCTCAGGCAAGGGGAGAGGTGGATCAGGAGAGTCCTTCATGGTCACCTCAGCTGGTGTGGGGCAAGTGGTAGGGCCGGATAGGATTTGCTGCGAGTTAGGACACAATATTGTGTGACCTCAAGATTGGACCGTGAAAGTCGATGCGCTTAATGTGTAACAGTGTTGCAGCCAGCTGTGGTCTTCTCATTAGCTGTTGCTACTTGAACCAGACCCTGCGTGCGCTGTTAGAGATGAATTCATCACAGCAAGGGGCAATCCCCTCTGTGGATTGGAACACTTTGCAAAGCTCACTCACCCTGAGGGTCAAGCCTCTGTTTTCCTGATTCCAAGTTGGAACACATGCAACGGGGAGCAGGCGGATGGAGGTGTATCTGTCTGTGCCCACCTATGAGCAGAAAACAAAGGAGCCTGACAGCAGGAAGATATCCTTTCAAAGAGAAATCAACTCATAATTATTCCAGGAATGTTCCTGCACTTGAGGTTCCTTTGTACTTCTGTTGAAAGGGAATGATAGGAATTTTTGTATCGCCTCAGAACGGCAGCACAGCTTCCCAACAAAATGATACAACTAATTAAGCACTTAATAACAATCGTGTGAAAAAAGATGACTTTCATGTGGATTGTAAACAGCATGTGAAAAATGTGTGTCATTTCCAGCTCTACCACCCCAACTGATGTAAAGGTACAGGGAGGCTCTAATGAGGTTTCCATACCGAAACTCTCCCCTTGTTGTGGTTTAAGTAGGATTTGTCTTGGAATTAGCCTTGTGGGAATAATTTGAGTTTCAAACAAAAAAAACTGTTTGTTTGTGACTTTTCTCGTTCAGCTCCCCGACGTAGCTAACATGTAGCTTTATTGTCTACAGGATGTGGGCATCGCGGGCGGAGTCATCATTACTTGCCCGTCCCTAGTTGCCCCTTGAGAAGGTGGTGGGGGGAGTTCTCTTCTCAAACTGCTGCAGTCCATGTCTGTAGGTTGACCCACAATGCCCTGAGGGAGGGAATTCCAGGATTTTTACCCAGCAACAGTGGTGATATGTTTCAAGTCAGGACGGGGAACTCACACGTATTCAGAGTCAAAGAGTAATGTAGCATAGAAACAGGCCCTTTGGCCCAAACTGGTCCATGCTGACCATAGTGCCCACTCAGCTCGTTCCAATTGCCTACATTTGGTCCATTTCCCTCTCAACCCTTCCCATCCACGTAGCTATCCAAATATTTTTTAAATGGTGCTATTGTACCAACCTCAACCACTTCCTCTGGTAGCCCATTCGATAACCCCTCAGGTCCTTCTTAAATCTTTTCTTACCTTAAACCTATACCTGCTAGTTTTCAATTCCCCATCCCTGGGAAAACGCACTGATCCTGTCTATGCCCCTCATGATTTTATGCACCGCAATAAGGTCACCCCTCATTCTCCTATATTCCAAGGAATAAAGTCCTGTCCTGGCCAACCTCTCCCTCTAGCTCAGGCTACTAGTCTGGCAACATCCTTGTAAATCTTCTTTGCTGCCCTTGCCCTTCGAGATGATAGAGGCCCCAGACATAAGGAAGTGCTGTTGGAAGAGTAAAAAGTGAGGTCTGCAGATGCTGGAGATCAGAGCTGAAAATGTGCTGCTGGTTAAAGCACAGCAGGTCAGGCAGCATCCAAGGAACAGGAAATTCGACGTTTCGGGCCAGAGCTTCCTGATGAAGGGCTCTGGCCTGAAACGTCGAATTTCCTGTTCCTTGGATGCTGCCTAACCTGCTGTGCTTTAACCAGCAACACATTTTCAGTGCTGTTGGAAGAGCCTATCTTGAGTTACTGTGCCTGTATCCTGTTGATGGTGCACTCTCGTGCCACTGTGCGTTTGTGTGGAAGGAGGGAGGGTTGAAGCAAATGGATACGGTGCCAATCAAGGGGACTCCTTCATCTTATTAGTTTAGCCTCTGTCCTCCAATTTCTAAAGTGGAGCTTGAACCAAGAACCTCACAAGACAGCAAGGGCTATCGCGAGACCCTGGGGCAGTTGTTTAATGAAAGCTTCAATTAAATTGTTCCTGTCTCAGCTCTGCATTAAAAAAAAAGGAAGACAGGCAACATCCGTGAAAACGTTTCAATGCCTCAGGTCAGTAGCTCAAGCAGAAGAAACAATTCGACTCCTGAATCGCTGGGGTCAAAAGGTTGGCTACTGATCACTTCCAACTGCTCACTGTCTGTTTGCTGGGCTCAGGTCAGTTCTAGGATTATCTTAGCGTGGGTCATTCTGCTGTAACGGGTGCTTCATTAACACAAATTCGCTGTAATGCAATGGGGCCACCCTTTCTAAAGTGTAAACTTTTAAAAGGTGTAATGCGATCATCTCATCAACACTTTAAGCGCTGCTTTTAATGTGGAGTTGTACAAGAACGCAACCAGCGCATTATAGAAGAACTACCAGTGCTGGATGGACTGCTGACAAGAGTGTGTGCTATCTCCAAAATACCTTTCAACAGTTTCTCAAGACAGCACCTTCCAAACCCACAACCACTTCCATCTAGAAGGACCAGGGCAGCAGATACGTGGGAACACCACCACTTGCAAGTTCCCCATCAAACCATTCACCATCCTGATTTGGAAATATATCATTGTTTCTTCACTGTGGCTGGGTTAAATTCTAGTAACCCCTTTTGAACAGGATTGTGGGTGTCCCTACGCCAAATATACTGCAGTGGGTCCAGAAGCCAGCTCCATCAGGAGGGGCAGTTAGGGATGGACGATAAAAGCCAGCTGAGACCCTCAGAATAAAAGGGTTTTGTGATTTACACATGAAAGAAGTGAAACTATCACTGTATTCTAACAGATGAAAAGCTTAATAGACAATCAATCTTTCAATGTATAATTTCAGTTACATCACACTGCAAATTTTTGCTAGATAATTCTGTGTTACGATTGAGCCCTCCACAATCACCTGATGAAGGAGCGATGCTCCGAAAGCTAGTGTGCTTCCAATTAAACCTGTTGGACTATAACCTGGTATTGTGTGATTTTTAACTTCGTACACCCTCAGAATAAGTTGTTCAGCAAGGCAGTGTTTCATACTTCAGCAAAGGAACACAAATATGGAGCTTGCTTGAAAAATGGCACACCATTAAGAGTCTATACACAATAGTGTCCAGTTACACGGTTTCATTAAGGATAGATGTTGGCTGGAATAGGTGGAAAAGCCTCCTAACATGCACAAAAGCCTGTTGGATAAGTCAACAATATTCCAGCTCACATCATAAACACTGCCTCCAATTACTGGGACAGAACTTCTGACAATAGTTCTGTTGATCTCCATTGACCTGTCACACTGACTCTCTCTCTCTTCAGTTACTGCCTGACCAGCCGAATATTTCACATAATCACAGGCCTGCTACTGCACTGAAGGAAGCCATTCAGCCCATCGTGCCTTCACTGGCTCTGTTGCCCATTTCTAATGCCCCTTTCAGATTCTGAAAATGCACAATTTTCATGTTGGCTTGCTCAGCCCAGAGGGTGTCCAGAACAAAGGAGCAAAAGAAAAATACAGAGTCGCAAAGAGTGGCGCTGGAAAAGCACAGCGGGTCAGGCAGCATCCGAGGAGCAGGAGAGTTGACGTTTCAGGCATAAGCCCTTCATCAGGAAGGGGGCTGAGGGATAAATATAAGGATGGAGGTGAGGCTGGGGGAAGGTAGGTGGATGGAGGTAGGGTGTGATGGTGATAGGTCGATATGCAAGGTAGAGCAGATAGGTGGGAAGGAAGATGGACAGGTAGGACAGCTCAAGAGGGCAGTGTCAAGTTAGAGGATGGGGTCTAGGATGAGGTGGGGGGAGGGGAGATTTGGAAACTAGTGAAGTTGATGTTGATGTGGTTGGACGGTCCCAAGGCAGAAGATGCCCGGGCTTTTGCCCGAATCGTCGATTTTCCTGCTCCTCGGATGCTGCCTGACCTGCTGTGCTTTCCCAGCACCACTCTAATCTAGACTCTGATCTCCAGCATCTGCAGGCCTCACTTAGGCCATACTGGGCCAAAGGACCTGTTTCCACACTGTCGGTATTCTCACTAAACCAAGAGACAGTACCTCCATATTAGCATCAGCCTCATGAACCTTCCCTGAACTGTCTTCAATGCCAGTATATTGTCCCTTTGATAAAGGGACCAAAACTATTCCAGCTTTTGCAACATTTGCTCAAGTGGAATCCTTCACAATTTTAACCTCTTCATTATACCTCCACTTAGATTTCTCTGCTTGATGCAGGATAACCTTCCTTTCTCACAGAGCAGGTTCCCCGGAATGATCAGACCATAAGAAATTGGAAGAGGAGTAGGCCATTCGGCCCCTTGAGACAGCTTCACCATTCAATAGGATCATGGCTGACCTGATATTCCTCACATCCACGTTCTTGTCCTTTCCCCACAACCCTTGATTCCCCAAATGATCAAGAATCCATCCATCCCAGCCTTAAACATACACAAGAATTGCACAAGTAACAGCTGTAGGAGGGAGGTTGTGAAACTTGAAAGGATTCAGAAAAGATTTACAATGATGTTGCCAGGGTTGGAGGCTATAGTGAGAGGCTGAAGAGTCTGGGGCTGTTCTCTCTTGAACTTCAGAGGCTGAGAGGTGATTTTGTAGAGGTCTATAAGACCATGAGGGGCATGGAAAAGTGAATAGACAAGGTCTTTTCCTTTAGTTGGGGGTGTCCAAAAGTAGAAGGCATAGATTTAAAGTGAGAAGGGAAAGATTTGAAAGGAACCCAAGGAGTAGTGGTGGTACGTGTATGGAATGAGCTGCCAGAGGAAGTGGTGGAGGCTGGTACAATTACAACATTTAAAAGGCATCTGGATGAGTATATGAATTGGAAGGGTTTAGAAGAGTATGGGCCAAATGTTACAAATGGTATTGTTTAGGTCAAGCCAGGGTATGTGGTCAGCATGGGCGAGTTGGACCAAATGGTCTGTTTCCATGCTGTGTATCTCTGTGACTCGTTAACTAATGTCACTTGGTGAGTAATGCACCTCTCCAGGCTTAATTTCTGGCGAAATGGTGAATGGTGAATCCAAATTCACTAAATCATCTGGAGTTGAAAGCCAGTCTAATGGAGACCATGATGATTCTAAGAACAATGATAATTATTATTCTTACTAAATGGGCACGACTAATCATGGCCACTGTTGATTGTCATGAAAACCCATGGAGTCCACTAACACCCCTTTGGGGCTGTCCTTGCTTCATGTTTCTCCAGGCCCTCAATGAGTTGGTTGGGTTTTAACTAACCTATTAATTGGCCAAAGCAGCCATTACGTTCAAGTGCAATTAGGGGTGGGTAATAAATACTGGCAGTGCCAGCCATGCCTGCATCCCATGAGTGAATAGCAACCATACAGGTTGTGAAGACACAGTGTAAATTACTTCAAGATTAGAAAATTACGGACTGATCCTACTTACGACGATTAATCTCAGAAGCATGGTTGGTAAGTTTGCAGAAGACACCAAACTTGCTGGTAGAATAAACAGTGAGGGAGACTACCTAAAATTACAAAGAGGTCTTAATCAACTGGGCCAATGGGTCAAGGAATGGCAAATGGAGTTTAATTCAGATAAATGCGAGGTGTTTCATTTTGGTAAGATGAAGAAAGGCAGGACTTTGCATTAAATAGTAGGGTCCTGGGGAGTGTTGTAGGACAGAGTGACCCAGGGATTTAAATACACAGTGTTATGAACCAGGCCAAGTCCTGTCAAAGCATTTCAAGGAAGTAACCTGCACCCTAACTTTGTTAGTTGTTTTAAGAAGGTGTATAGTGGATATTCCAGGAGGGATGGAGCTTGGCCAACCACTTAGTTTTAAAAAAGAAACTATTTGCAAGATTACCAAATGAAACGCAAATAAAAGAGAACAGAATATATAATAACTTAACCTATCCGAAAACCCAACAGATTATCCCAACTTAATGATGCTGTTCCAGATACTTGCAACAATCCCCATAAACACCCCTTGGCTCAAAAGATAAAATCAAACACAGGGTCTTCCAGGAGAGAGAGAGAGATGGCAGAGAGATTCAGCGTGGCACACCTTCTTCCATGGAGCTGTCTCTTGGACCAGCAGCCTCAAAACTGACTGACTTCTCAAACCAAACCAAAGCAGAGTGAAGCTGTGCTGGGAGAACTGGCCACTCCCCTTTCATTGTGTAAGGGATTGTTTTCTAAAACTTGAAAGCCTTTTTCATGAGTATCTGTCAGCTATAATAAAATTGGCCCTAAAACCCTTCAAACCTGGACACCCCAGCACCTGTTCTGAAAAAAAAACCAAGGACAACATAACCTCGTGAAAGGAGAAGCATTGTTACACACAGTTCATTGGGAGTTGTGTCACAGGTAGACTGGGTGGTGAAGAAGGCATTTAACACACTTGTCTTCATTGCTCAGATCACTAAGTATACAAGTTGGGACATCATGATGAAGTTGTAGAGGGCATTGGTGAGAGTGTCTTTAGAGTACGGTATACAGTTACAGGAAGAATATTATTATATTGGAGATAGGTCAGAAAAGATTTACCAGAGGGTTTGAGTTTTAATGAGAGACTGGATAGGTTGGGACTTTTTGCCCTGGAGTGTCAGAGGTTGGGGGGGTGACCTTATAGAGGTTTATAAAATCATGAGGTGAATACCAAATGTGTTTTCCCCAGGGTTGCGGAGTTTAAAACTAGAGTGCATAGTTTTCAGTTGAGAGGAGAAAGAATTACAAGAGACGGGAGGGGGGGTGGGCAAATCTTTGACAGAGAGGATGGTTCATATGTTGGGATTAGATTCTCCCCTGCAGTGTGGAAACAGGCCCTTCAGCCCAACAAGTCCATATTGACCTTCCAAAGACTAACCACCCCTCCAGATCCATTTCCCTTTGACTAATGCACCTAACACTATGGGCAATTTAGCATGGCCAATTCACCGAACCTGCACAACTTTGAATTGTGGGAGGAAACCTGAGAAAGCCCACACAGACACGGGGAGAATGTGCAAATTCTACACAGAGAGTCGCCCGAGCCTGGAATCAAAGCTGGGTCCCTAGCGCTGAGAGGTAGCAGCTCTAACCACTGTGCCACCATACCACCCCAAATGTGGTATGAGCTGCCAGAGGAAATGTTAGATGCAGGTACAGTTACAACGTTTTAAAAAAGCATTTGGACATGATTCAGTACGTGAATAGGAAAGGTAATGGGCAAAGGTAGGCGAATGAAGTTTAGTTTGGAAAACTTGGTTGATGTGGATAAGTTGCCCAAATGGTCTTTCTCCATCCCTGAGTGTAATGGGTTGACAGAGTCACTCTTCTTTCCACTGGTGGTGCTTAGGAAAAGGAAGGGCAAATATTAGAAATTGAGCCAGATTATTCAGGGATGGTGTTAGGAGACAGGTGTTCACATAAAAGATATAAAATCTTGCATTTATATGGCACCTTTCACAACCTCCCCCTGTAGAGTTTCATAGACAACAAGTGTCATTTGAGATACAGTGACTGCTGGAAAGGGTCAAGAAAATTCGGAATTCTCTCCCCAAAACCTGGCGATACTGCCAAAGGTTGGTTGAAATGATCGAAACTGAGATGGCAGAAACTGTTCTGGACTCACCCTGTAAACACAGGGGATACAACAGCAGGTCAGAGGCGAGGAACACTGCAGTGACTAACTCCCCAAAGCCTGTCCACTATCGGCAAGGCACGAGTCAGGAGTGTGATGGAATACTCCCCGCTTGTCTGGATGGGGGCAGCTCCATCAACACTCAAGAAGCTCAACACCATCCAGGACAAAGCAACCCGCTTGATTGGCACCACATACATAAACATCCACTCCCTCCACCCACCGACGCTCAGTAGCAGCAGGGTGTACCATCTACGAGATGCACTACAGAAATCCAGCCAGGCTCCTTTTACAGAATCTCCTAACCCATGATCACCAAGAAAGGTAAGGGCAACTGATACATTGGAACTGCAAGTTCCATAAGATCGTAAGACATAGGAGTGGAAGTAAGGCCATTCGGCCCATCGAGTCCACTCCGCCATTCAATCATGGCTGATGGGCATTTCAACTCCACTTACCAGCATTCTCCCCATAGCCCTTAATTCCTCGTGACATCAAGAATCTATCGAGAATCTATTTCCCATTCTGACTTGGAAATACATTGATGTTCCTTCAGGGTCACTGGGTCAAAATCCTGGAATTCCCTCCTTCAGGGCATTGTCAGTCCACCCACCCAATATGGACTGCAACAGTTCAAGATGGCAGCCCACCACCTGCTTCTCAAGGGGCAACTAGAGAGGGGCAACAAAATGCAATGCCCACTTAATAAGAATTAAAATTATCATTGTTCTTATACTCAGTGTAATTATAAGAACAATTAAAAAGAAATAAAAAAAAGATTACTGCTGGTAAAGACAGGGTTACAGAACCAAGGCAGATAAATAAAGTTCAGCCATAATGGTGGGACAGCTCAGGAGACAGAATGACCTACTCGTTATCCTGTGTTCCAGAAGATCAGGGCTCTTCACGCATTGTTAGGCAACATCACACTTCTCTTTTAGTTTCTCACATCCGTTTTTATGGATTGTCGCACATGAACTGTAAATTATAAATTAAGGCATCCATTATAAAAATGCATGCACCTCCTCAATTATTCAGTGGGATTCACACTGTTCTCTCACCTTGGGAGTTGCAGATTTGAAATCCAACAGGAGAGCTCTCTCTTTGTCAGCGAGTGTCTGCCGTGTGTGGGTGCTGTCAATGGGCACTGCGGGTTTCTCCTTGTTATACAGTCGGGGTGCAGGTACACAGGGGCCTGAGGGTGTGTGAACAGAAAACGCTGAAGGCTTCAGGGCAACATTTTATTACAAATTGGAAGCAAAAGGTTGCTGATTGCACTGTAGCAAGGCTCCTTAGACAGCACCTTCCAAATCCTAACCACTTCCATCTGGAAGGACAAGAGCGGCAGATACAACGGAACACCACTTCCTGAAAATTCCCTTCTAAGCCACTTACCATCCCAACTCAGAAATTTATTATTGTTCCTTTGGTGTTACTGGGTGTAAATCAAGGAAGTCCCTCCCTAACAGCACCGTGTGTGTCTCAACATCCCAAGCAATGCAGTGGTTCAAGATTTTCCTGCTCCTCGGATGCTGCCTGACCTGCTGAGCTTTTCCAGCACCACTCTAATCTGGACTCTGGTTTCCAGCATCTAGTGGTTCAAGAAGGCAGCTCATCACCATCACCTTCTGAACAGCAATTAGGAATGGATAACAAGGGTGATACATGTATGGAATGAGCTGCCAGAGGATGTGGTGGAGGCTGGTACAACTGCAACATTTAAAAGGCATTTGGATGGGTATATGAATAGGAAGGGTTTGGAGGGATATGGGCCGGGTGCTGGCAGGTGGGACTAGATTGGGCTGGGATATCTGGTCGGCGTGGACGAGTTGGACCGAAGGGTCTGTTTCCATGCTGTACATCTCTATGACTCTATGACTCTAAATGCTGACCCAGCCAGCGATGCCATGAGTGAACAAAAACAAAACAGCCCTTTGACGAGAAGGGCACTGCTTGTCACTGGTCACTCGAGTGTTTCCTTTCTTCCTGGTGATGGAATATAAATAAAAATCGACACACTTGTTGTTCTTCACTGTGTCCGACACCTGCACACACACGACATGGGTGCAGGGGAAAAATAAGCAAAAAAATGAACAGAAAAGAAAAAGAGGAACAGAAGTGTCCGAAATCCTGTTCACTCTGCGAGCTGGCCCTGAGGCAGCTGGATCAGTGTCAAGGACTCTCCCTGTGCAAATAAATGGTGACTTGGTGGTGGGATACCAGCCTCTGTGGAGGTATTTCAGTGGCGACGAGAGAAAAATGTGCTCCTGAAGAAATTTGCTCTCAACCATCATCTTCGAATTGAGGGTAAGCAATTCTGGTATCATGCCATTATCTGGAAAACTTGCCTTGTTAAAAAAAAACCAGGTTGCGAAGAAGGTTGGCACATAACTCAGGCTTGGAAGATGAACAAAGAAATGACCCAGCATTCCCAACATCAGTGGTGGAGATCAGAAATACAAACAGAAAATGCTGAAGGTGTTGAAGATGCGACGCTGGCAGAAATTAGAATCATTGACTTTTATGGGACAGAATGAGGTCATTCGATCCATCATGTCTGTACCATGTCCCGAAAGAGCTACCCAGCTAGTCCCACTTTTCAGCTCTATCTCCATAGCATTCTAACTTCACCCCTTTCAAATATATCTCCAGGTCTCTTTTGAAACCTCCTGTGGAATCTGCCTCTACCACTCTCCCAGGTAGTGCATTCCAAATCTGAACAACTCTCTGAGTAAAGAAGTTTCTCCTCATCTCGCTCCTGGCTTTCTTACTGACAATGCTGAAATTGTCACTCCCTCGTTACTGACAGACCAGCTCATGGAAACAGAATATCCTTCTTTACCCTGTCAAAATCGTTCATCATTTTGAACACCTCAATAAGATCACCTCTTAACCTTCTCTGCTCCAAGGAGAATAAATCCCAACTTCTCTAATTTTTCTTTGTATCTAAAATCCCTCATCCCTGGTTTTATTCTCATAAATCTTCTCTGAACTGTCTCCAGGGGTTTAACATCCATTCCTTAAATAAGGTACCCAGAACTGAACACTATACTCAAAATGTCGTCTGATTAATGATTTGTAGAGGTGCAGCATTACTTCCTTGATTTTATTCTCTATGCCTCTACTTACAAACCCAAAGATCTTATAAACCTTCTCAACAACTGCTTCAACTTGCGAGGCCACCTTCAGTTAAAATTTAGGATTCAGGCCAGCAAGCCGTTGTAGTTGCTGCCGGTGTGCGGATTGGAAATAGGAAAAGAGGGCCACCAGGCCTGAATTGAGTAAGAGAACTCATAGGTCACTATCCAGGGGAGTGCACACCCTAGAAAGTCTGGTTTGGAACAGTTAAGTTGCTTAGCAACATCCAAATCAGAACCAATCAAAATAAATGTTTGGTTAAATGGTCACCCAATTCTAATGGAGGTTGATACCAGTGTTCTGTATCAGTGGAATCAGACTTTACCAAAATTTGCTCTGGACTCCAATCCAGAGATTTGTTGCCCATCCCTGGTTATCCATGAATCGAGTGACTTGCTCAGTCATTTCAGAGAGCAGTCAAGTGTCAACCACATTGCTGTGGGTCTGGAGTCACATGGAGACCAGGTAAGGATGATGGAATTTGAATTCAAGGAGAAACAAGCTAGAACCTCGGCTTGATTGAAACCATATACTGGGGAACCTTTATAGATTAAGGGTACAACTTTGGTTCTGGTGTCTTATGAGAAGCAGCTGGTTCAGTTACCACTGACTGTAGCAAAAGGATCTGGCCTCAGGATTAATGGGACCAAATTAGTTGGTGTGGCGTGAATATTACTTGCCACTTGTTCGTGAATGAATAAAAATAAAGTTAGCAGCAGCAGAAGTGGTAAAGAAAATATGTAGATTTAAGATAAGAACAGGAGGAATATTCTGCTCAGAGGCTTGTTTTTACCTGGAATCACAGAATCCCTACAGTGTGGAGACAGGCCATTCAGCCCAACAAGTCCACACTGACCCTCTAAAGAACAACCCACCTAGACCCATTCCCCAACCCTATTACTCTACAATTACCCCTGCCTAATGCACCTAACCCACACATCCCTGACCACTATGGGCAATTTAATTTGGCCAATTCACCTAACCTGCACATCTCTGGACTATGGGAGGAAACCCACACAGACATAGGGAGAATGTGCAAACTCCACACAAACAGTCTGTCTGAGGTGGGACTCAAAACCAGGTCCCTGTGCTGTGAGGCAGCAGTGCTAACCACTGAGCCACCGTGCTACTCCAACCACATTGCTGTGGGTCTGGAACCACATATAGGCCAGATCAGGTAAGGATGGTTGATTCCTTCCCTAAAGGACATTAGTCAGCTAGCTGGGTTTTTCCAACAGTTGGCAATGGTTTCATGGTCATCATTAGACTCTTTATTCTAGCTTGTTTCTCCTTGAATTCAAATTCCATCATCCTTACCTGGTCTCCATGTGACTCCAGACCCACAGCAATGTGGTTGACACTTGACTGCTCTCTGAAATGACTGAGCAAGTCACTCGATTCAAGGATAACCAGGGATGGGCAACAAATCTTGCTAGCGACTCCCAAACTCGTCAAAAAAAATACAAAAAAACCCATTCATAATCTTCCATCAGACTTGGTTAGATTAGATTAGATTACTTCCAGTGTGGAAACAGGCCCTTCGGCCCAACACACCGACCCTCCGAAGAGCAACCCACCTAGACCCATTCCCCGACATTTACCCCTTCACCTAACACTACGGGCAATTTAGCATGGCCAATTCACCTAACCTGCGCATTTTTGGACTGTGGGAGGAAACCGGAGCACCCGGAGGAAACCCACGCAGACACGGGGAGAATGTGCAAACTCCACACAGACAGTTGCCTGAGGCGGGAATTGAACCCCGGTCTCTATCAGATCATTTCTTAAAGAATGCTAGATTGTTCGATCATTCTTGATAAATTTAACTCTAGGAGCCATCTTTGTATAAAGATTTTCTGTACCTTTGGGAACGATGTTATATTGGGTTATATTATGGAGAATTCAAAGAATTATTTGGTACAGAAGAGACCCTTTGGCCCATATAGTCTGTCCTGTCAAACGAAAGTAAATCAACACTGGTCCAACTTGGCAGCACTAGCTCCCATAACCTGATGTGCTCAGTATTCTAAGTGTGGCCTAGTTTATACTTTGTGCTCACTTAATATCTCATTGCTGCTGTTCAATTCTGTCCTTCTGAAACAGAAATGCTAAAGCAGAGGTGATGGTCTAATGGTATTATTGCTGAAAATGTGTTGCTGGAAAAGCGCAGCAGGTCAGACAGCATCCAAGGAACAGGAAATTTGACATTTCGGGCATAAGCCCTTCATCAGGAATCCTGATGAAGGGCTTATGCCCGAAACGTCGAATTTCCTGTTCCCTGGATGCTGTCTGACCTGCTGCGCTTTTCCAGCAACACATTTTCAGCTCTGATCTCCAGCATCTGCAGACCTCACTTTCGCCCCTAATGGTAGTATTGCTCATCTGTTAAAGCAGAAACCCAGAAAACGTTCTGCAGGACTTGGGCTTGAACCCTGCCACGGCAGATGGTGGAATTTGAATTCAACAAATATCTGGAATCAAGAGTCTAACGATGACCATAAATCCATTGTCAATTGTCGGAAAAACCCATCTGGCTCACTAAGGCCCTTTAGGGAAGGAAACTGCCACCCTTACCTGGACCTGTCTAAATGTCACACCATACCCACAGCATTGTGCCTGACTCTAACTGCTCTCTGGGCAATGAGGGATGGGTAATAAAGGCTGGCCCAGTCAGTGCTGCCCCCATCCCGTGAATGAATTAAAAACAAATCAAATTTTAATCACAACACAAACAACACACAGGTTCTGAAATAATTGCTGTTTTAAGAAAGATATTGGGAGTATTTATTTTATTCACGGGATGGGTTATTGGTGGCATTAAACCCTGGATCTGCTTGTGAAAGGCAAGCAGTGTATTCTGAAATTGTTCTGTCACTGATTGATTGAAAACGATGACACTAAGCACTGATGGTGTGACCTCCCACCCCCACCCCCCGGGATCACTCAAATCCTTCGTCATGATCGAGCAGCTGGTACCTGAGCCCAGTGCCTGCTGAGAGCGAGGTCAACGGCGGGGTGAAGGTTGAGGGCACAGGAGCAGCTGGGAGGTGAGTACTGCAGGAGCAGCCTGCAGATAGGGTGTACGCCTGTAATTGGCTCTCATCAGTTGTTCATCGCTCAACAATGAACGGTGAGCGGGCCTTGTTTGCTCTTTCCGTGGGACAGGCAGGGTTTCTGCTTATGCTTACACAGCTCCATTGCAGCCCTGTGATCCTGTTGTGCCATGGGTTTGACACAGAATACAGTCTGCTCTGCTCTCACTACTTTCAACTCTGTTCCTCTTGTACTGTCACTCCTTATTTCTCTCTCTCCCTCTCTCTTTCTCTCTGTGCCATTGTTGTTCTACCTTCAAAGAGCAAAGACGTTCTTTTACGTACAGCGTGTGCTGTACTATTTGCAGCACAGATCCAGGCCATTCGGTCTATCTGGGCCATGTTAGCTGGACTGTGTTTATGCTCTCCCTCAAGTCTTTTCCTGTCCTAACTCAGCAGACCCTAACAGTACATCTTTCCATCCATGTATCCAGCTTTCTCTTAAATGTAACCCACCCTTGTTATATTGGTAATCATCCATCTTCTGGAGAAGGTGCTAATCTGTCTTCTGCAACCGAATCTTTACATGTCATAATTATTGAGTGATCGATTCATTCAGCATGGAAACAGACCCTTTGTTCCAAACAGTCCATTCTGACCATGTTCCCAAACTAATCTAGTCCCGTCTGTCTGCATTTGGCCTATCCCGTCAAACCTTTCCTATTCATGAACTTATCCAAACATCTTGTAACTGTACTGTCATCCACCACTTCCTATGGAAGTTCATTCCACACATGAACCACTCTCTGTGCAAAAGAGCTGACCCTTGTGTTCTTTTTTATATCTTTCTCCTCTCACCTTAAACATATGCCCCCTAGTAATGAACTCCCCCATTCCAGGGAAAAGACTCTTGCTATCCACCTTAGCTATGCCCCTCATGATTTAATAAACCTCTACAAGGCCACTCTTCAAACTCCTATTCTCAAGTGAAAAAAAGTCCCAGCCTTTCCAGTCTATTTTTATGTCACAACCTCTCCATTCCCAACAACATCCAGGCAAATCTTTTCTGAACTCTCTCCAGTTAAACAAATGTCTTTCCTATAGCAGGGTGACAAGAACTGGGCACAGTTCACCACGAGAGGCCTCACCAACATCCTGTACAACCTCAACGTACCATCCCAACTCCTATACTCAAAGTTTTGACAATGAAAGCAAGTGTACTAAATGACTTCTTAATCACCCTGTCTACCTGGGACATAACTTTCAAAGAATTATGTACTAGGTCTCTCTGTCCTAACAGGGCGAAAGTGAGGACTGCAGATGCTGGAGATCAGAGTCAAGTATGTGGTGCTGGAAAAGCACAGCAGGTCAGGCAGCATCCGAGGAGCAGGAAAATCGACGTTTCGGGCGAAAGCCCTTCATCAGGAATGAGGCTGTGAGCTGAGGGGGTGGTGAGATAAATGGGAGGGGGGAACGTAGCTGAGAGTGCGATTTGAAGAGCTGCAGGGCAGAGGAGATGACCTGGGGGATGCAGTGAGACAGAGAGAGAGAGAAATCTTCCTGATGAAGGGCTTTTGCCCGAAACATCGATTTCGCTGCACTTTGGATGCTGCCTGAACTGCTGTGCTCTTCCAGCACCAATGATCCAGAATCTGGTTTCCAGCATCTGCAGTCATTGTTTTTACCAGCGAGAGAGAGAGAGAGACTCACTGAGTTCCTTGTACAGAGAGGGGGAGAATTTCCCCTTCCATTTATCTGGAGAGTCCTTGGCGGAGTGGGAGGAGGAGTTGAAGTGGTCTGCCACAGGGTGGTGGGGTTGTTTGGTGCGTGTGTCCCAGAGATATTCTCTGAAATGTTCTGTGCGTTAGCATCCTGTCTCCCCAGTGTAGAGGAGACCACATTGAGAGCAATGGACGCAGTAGATGAGTTATTTGGATGTGCAGGAAAATCTCTGCCAGATGTGGATGGATCCTTTGGGGCCTGGGACTGAGGTGAGGGGGGAGGTGTGGGTGCAGGATTTACACCTCTTCGGTGGCAAGGGAAGATTCTGGGAGTGGAGGGTGGGTTGGCGGGGTCTGTAGACCTTACAAGGGAGTCACGCAAGGAATGGTCTCTGCAGAATGCAGATAGAGATGGGGAGGCAAACGTATCTCTGGTGGTGGGGTCTGACTGTAGGTGGCAGACATGGCGAAGGGTGGTGCATTGTATCCGGAGGTCGGTGGGGTGGAAGGTGAAGACCAGGGGGTTCTGTCCTTGTTGCGGTTGGAGGGATGGGGTTCAAGGATAGAGGTGCAGGAAGTGGAGGAGATGTGCTGGAAGGCATTGTTGATCATCTGGGAGGGAAAATTGCAGTCCTTGAAGTAGGAGGCCATCTGGATGTTCTGGAGTACAATTGGTCCTCCTGGAAGCAGATACAGCTGGGGTGGAGGAATTGGGACTTAGGAATAGCATTTTTACAGGAGGAGGGGTGGGAGGAGGTGTAGTCCTGGAAGTTGTGGGAGTCGGCGGGTTTGGAATAGATGTCCCTGCTGAGTTGGTCACCATACATGGAGATGGAGAGTTCGAGGGAGGGGAGCGAGATGTCCGAGATGGTCCAGGTGGATTGAAGTCAGGGTGGAAAGTATTCATGAAGCTGATGAACTGTTCAACCACCTCGTGGGAGCATGAGGTGGCATTGATATAGTCATTGATGTAGCAGAGAAAAAGGTAGGGGAATGGTGCTGGTGTAACTATGGAAGGTGGACTATTCCACGTACCTGATGAAGATGCAGGCATAGCTGGGGCCCATACGGGTGCCCATGGCTACCCCTTCAGTCTGAAGGAAGTGGAAAGATTTGAAGGAGAAGTTGTTGTGGGTGAGGACCAATTTAGCCAATTGAATGAGCGTGTCAGTGGAGGGGTACTGGTTGGGTCGGTGGTAGAGGAAAAAACAGAGGGCTTGGAGGCAGATGGAGGTGGTGAAGATGAGGCGTTGGGAGCTGGAGAAACTAAAATCATGGAGGAGATGGAGGGCGTGCGTGGTGGCCCGAACGTATGTCGGGGGTTCCTGGACCAAGGGGGACAGGACGATGTCAAGATATGAGGAGACAAGTTCAGTGGGGCAGGTGCATGTGGAGACGCTTGGGTCAATCAGGTTTGTGAATTTTGAGTAAGAGGCAGTACCGGGCGGTGTGGGGTTCCCAGGCTATGAGGTTTGAGGCTGTGGATGGGAAATCCCCTGAGGTGATGAGGTTGTGGATGGCCTGGGAGATGATAGTTCGGTGATGGGAGGTGAGGTCGTGGTTGAGGGGGCAATAGGAGGAGGTGTCCGTGAGTTTGTGCCTGGCTTCAGCGATGTACATGTATGTGCACCAAACTGCCACTGTGTTCGCTCCTTGTCTGCTGCTGTAATGATAGCGATGCAGAATGTTATGACACACTGCTGGAGCTGTTGGGACATGAACCTAGGCCTCCAGGCTCAGCGATAGGGATACTACCACAAGAAGCCATTGAATCAGAATATGCTTCCGAGATAGTAGAGATGCTCATTGTATCATATGTACAACAGTATATTTGACACCTTTTGTTCAAGTGAATGCGATGGCCCAGTGGTATTAGCACTAGGGCATTGATCCAGAGACCCAAGCAATGTTCTGAGGATCTAGGTTCAAATCCTGTTGGGGGAGATAATGGAATCTGAGATTACTAAAAATATTCTGGAAGAATCTCATGAGTTAGAAAGAACGGTCTGTCTCACCAATGTCCTTCAGGGAAGGAAACTGCCACCCTTCCCTTGTCTGGCCTCAATGTGGCTCCACACCCTCAGTAATGGGGTTGACTCTTAACTGCCCTCTGGGCAATTAGGGGATGGGTAATAAATGTCTGCACTCTGTGACTGAATTAACGAAAGAGGCAGAGGAATTTGGTTACTTGGAAACACAGGTCATAGAGATTGAAAGCATGCAAAGTACCACAAGTGATTTGGTGGTTCAGAAAATTGCAGTTCAATTTGTGTGTAAGAGGACTCCTGAATAAACTCAGCGTCATTTTCTAAGGGGTTGCTGTGGTGTAGTGATAGTGTCCCTAATCCTGAGCTCGGAGTTTGCGGTTCTCATTATACCTGCTCCGAGGTATGACATAACATCAGTGAACTGGATGATATTTAATCAGGGAATCGAGGGTCATAAGGAGAAGGCAGGAAATGGAGCTGAGGAATATCACATCAGCGATGATCTCATTGAATTAGATTAGATTACTTACAGTGTGGAAACAGGCCCTTCGGTCCAACAAGTCCACACCGACCCGCCGAAGTGCAACCCACCCATACCCCTACATTTACCCCTTACCTAACACTACGGGCAATTTAGCATGGCCAATTCACCTGACCCGCACATCTTTCGGACTGTGGGAGGAAACCGGAGCACCCGGAGGAAACCCACACAGACACGGGTAGAACGTGCAAACTCCACAGTCAGTCGCCTGAGGCGGGAATTGAACCCGGGTCTCTGGCGCTGTGAGGCAGCAGCGCTAACCACCGTGCCACCGTGCCGCCCACCATGGCAGAGCAGACCTGATGGGCCGAATGGCCTGAGTTGAGCTCCGACGTTTCACGAGATTATATCAGTCAGTCTCTGTAAGGATGGCATTAATGAAGTTGTGGAGTTTTTACCATGACCTAATAGAGAACAATCATTTACTGCAGCACCAAGAGAGTGCTGCATGGTCGTAGGTGCTATGTTTCAAATGAGGCATGAAACCAACATCCTGTCCAGTCCCGAGAGGGTGAGGATGTCCTTTGGAGCGTTGGGGTGGACTCGATGGTTACTGAGTGCTCACCAGCTGTAGGGGAATTGGTTGGTTTCAGACCCCAACCTTCTCCTGCTGAGGTTAAACAAAGTACAGAAATCAAGAATAATGAAAGAAGCTGATCTAAAAGATACGGGGAGTCAGATGAATGAAGCTTGCACAGGGCAGGAGCCTCCTGAAGTCCTGCTGACCCAGCAGGTACATCGACCTGAGCCTATCCTGGGTTCATGTGCATTTTGCAAACCCATCTTATCAGGCTCACGTGCTTTAAAATATCGCTGCTCACAGATTGTACCAATTATATTCTATCAATTCATTGATTTCCCTGATAGAGCCATAACTGCAGCAATTTGGCTGGACCCCAATATGCACATGGCTGCACCCAGTTTGACCTCATTTAGTCTTGTGTTCTCTCGTCTGATGCTAAGATATGAACTTGTATCTAAGCAAAAGGATCTGCATTTGTGTAGCATGTTTCTGACCTCATGACATCCCGAAGTCCTCTACCAACTGAAGATTTTTAAAGGTCTGTCACTGTTTTTACGATTTAAACAATGAAATGGCCAATTGACTTACAGCGATGTCCCACAGATAGCAATGTAATATTGACCAGGTAATTCAACTTGGTGAAATAAAAAATGCTAGAACTTTGAAAATCCTGGGGAGACGCAGCGTCAGTGGAGAGGGAAACAGAGTTAATGTTTCGACTCTGGTATGACTCTGTTTTTGAACCAATGTTTCAGATTTAGTGATGAAAATGTGTTGCTGGAAAAGGGCAGCAGGTCAGGCAGCATCCAAGGTACAGGAGATTTGACGTTTCGGGCATCAGCCCTTCTTCAGGAATCCTTTCAGATTTAGTGACACTAGCTTGATGGTGAGGTTTAACGGGCTACCAAGAATCTTTTGAATTGTGTCACGGACACTAGTGACATCCTCACCCATAAGGGACTGGACAGATGTTGGTTTCATGCCTCATTTGAAATATAGTACCTGCAACCGTGCAGCACTCTCTTGGTGCTGCCGTAAAGTATTGCTCTCTATTACAAGCTCAAAATCCCACGCCTGACTTGAACTCACAACACCAGCCGACTGAAAGTGCCACGAACTGATCCAAGCTTGACTCAGGGACTGAGGTTAAATTAGTTAGTCTTCAAAAACAAGTGCGTCATTTTGACACGCAATTAATTCACCATTGGGCTGCAGACAGCTCGTTAACCTTATTGTCAGAGCGAAACAGAAAATGCTGGAGAAACACAAATCAGGCAACATCAGTGGACAGCGAAACAGTCACAGAGATCTGCAGCACAGGGAAAGGCCCTTCGGCCCATTGCAACTGTACCAGTCAAAACCAAGCACCTACTTTCATCACATTTTCCAGAATTTGGCTCACTGCCTTGTGTAGTCTGACATTGCAAGTGCACGTTTAATATTCCTTAAATGTTATAAAGCTGTCTCTACCACCCTTACTGGCAGTGAGCTCCACATTCCCACCATCCTCTGAGTGAAAATGTTTCTTCCTCACATCTCCTCTCAACTCTCTGCCCCTTCCCTTAAATCTGTGACCCCTTGTCATTGATCCCTCCAGTAAAGGGAAAAGCTTCTTCCCATCTGCCCCGTCTAAACCCCTTATAACCATGCCTTCTCTCAATTGCCTCTGCTCTATGGATCCAACCCCAGTCGGTCCAATCTCGCTTCATAGCTGAAACTCTCCTGGTAAATCCTCTCTGCACCGTCCCTGGGCAGCACAGTGGCTCAGTGGTTAGCACTGCTGCCCCACAGTGTCAGGGACCCGGATTCAATTCCACCCTCAGGTGACTGCATTGAATTTGCACATTCGTCCCATATCTGCGTGAGTTTTCCTTTGGGTGCTCTGGGTTTCCTCCCACAGTCCAAAGATGTGCAGGTTAGGTGGATGGGCCATGCTAAATTGACCATAGTGTCCAGGGATGAGCAGGCTAGGTAGATTAGCCATGGGAAATGTGGCGTTACAGGGATGGAGTAAGGTATGGGTCTGGCTGGGACAGTTTGAACTTGACAGGCCAAATGGCCTGCTTCCACACTGTAGGGATTCTATCCCTTCTTGGATGTAGGTTTGCTCGCTGAGCTGGAAGGTTCATTTCCAAACGTTTCGTCACCTTACTAGGTAATACCTTCAGTGGGCCTCAGGCGAAGCAATGCTGATAATTCATGCTTTCTATTTATATGTTTGAGTTTCTTTGGGTTGGTGATATCATTTCCTGTGGTGATGTCATTTCCTGTGGTGAAGTCACTTACTGTTCTTTTTCTCAGGGGGTGGTAGATGGGGTCTAACTCGATGTGTTTGTTGATAGAGTTCCGGTTGGAATGCCATGCTTCTAGGAATTCTCGTGCATGTCTTTTTTTGGCTTGTCCGAGGATGGATGTGTTGTCCCAGTCTATCCCTTCTGAAATGTAGATTCCAAAACTGCACACAATACTCTGCCTGGGTTACACTTTGAGTCCAATATGACTGTGCTTTGGAAGAAGATGAAGAAATGTATCAGACTCGAAAAGTTAACTCTTTCTCTCTCTATAGATACTTTATATGAATAAACCTGTTGGACTATAGCCTGGTGTCATGTGACTTCTGACCTTGTCCATAGATGCTGCCAAACCTGTTGAGTTTCTCTAGCATTCTTTATTTTTATTTCACGCCCCCAGCATCTGCAGTAATTTGCATTTTTATTAAATTTGTGGTGCTTCATTGTTAGGTTGCAGCCTGCGGCCAGTATTTTCATGCTATTGATTGATCAAGTACGTCAAAATCAAAAACAGAAATTGCAGGAAAAGCTCAACAGATCTGGAGGCATCTGTGGAGGGAAGGCAGAGTTAACGTTTCAGAACCAGTGACCCTTTGTCAGAATAATTGGCTTGTATGGGGTTTGATTAAGGGATGGAGTTCTCTATCATAGTCCAGTCAATCCTTCATCACAGAATCTCTACAGTGTGGAAGCAGGCTACCTACCCTCCAAATAGCATCTTGGCCAGACCCTTCCCTATCCCCATAACTCTGCCTTTGCCATTGCTAACCCACCCAGCCTGAACATCCCTGGACAATGGGCAATATAGCATGGTCCATCCACCTAACCTGCATATCTTTGGACTGTGGGAGGAAACCCCTGCAGGCACAGGGACAATGGGCAGAATCCATGCAATCACCTGAAGTGGAATTGAACCCAGGTCCCTGGTGCTGTGAGGCAGCGGTGCTAACCACTGAGCCACCATGCTGCCCCTCAGGCTTGATTTGTCCCAGACCTTTTAGTATTGAAGTGGTCAATAATCTTTATCTGTTCCACTCTTATCTCTAATCTGAATTTGCATATGGTAAGGTAACTCCACCTCTTTGTTCACACTGCACACATAGAGTCATAGAGATGTAGAGCATGGAAGCAGAAACAGAAACAGAAACTAATTCAGCAGGGGGCTGGGAACCTGAATTGTAGCTCCAGTGCACAGGAGACTGAGAGTAGTGAGGTATTTATATGGTTTCAAGGTCGCAAGAGTTCATGGCAATCAGGAAGATGGTTTGGAGTGTGTCTACTTCAATGCCAGGAGCATCCAGAATAAGGTGGGGGAACTTGCAACATGGGTTGGTACCTGGGACTTCGATGTTGTGGCCATTTTAGAGACATGGATAGAGCAGGGACAGGAATGGTTGTTGCAGATTCCGGGATTTAGATGTTTTAGAAAGAACAGAGAAGATGGTATAAAGAGGGGGAGATGTGGCATTGTTAATCAAGGACAGAATTACGGTGACAGAAAGGACATTTGAGGACTCGTCTACTGAGGTAGTATGGGCTGAGGTTTGAAACAGGAAAGGAGAGGTCACCCTGTTGGGAGTTTTCTATAGGCCTCCAAATAGTTCCAGAGATATAGAGGAAAGGTTAGCAAAGATAATTCTGGATAAGAGTGAGAGTAACAGGGTAGTTGTTATGGAGGCTTTAACTTCCCCAATATTGACTGGAAATACAATAGTTCAAGTATTTTAGATGGGTCAATTTTTGTCCAATGTGTGCAGGAGGGTTTCCTGACACAATATGTAGACAGGCCAACAAAGGGCGAGACAACATTGGATTTGGTTCTGGGTAATGAACCTGGCCAGGTGTTGGATTTGGAGGTAGGTGAGCAGTTTGACGATAGAGACCACAATTCGGTTATGTTTACTTTAGCGATGGAAAGGGATAGGTATATATAGCATGGCAAGAGCTATAGCTGGGGGAAAGGCAATTATGATGTGATTAAGGAAGATTTAGGAGCATCGGATATGAAAGGAAACTGCAGGAGATGGGCACAATTGAAGTGTGGAGCTTATTCAAGGAACAGCTACTATCTGTCCTTGGTAAGTATGTACCTGTCAGGCAGGGAGGAAGTGGTCAACTGAGGGAGCCGTGGTTTACTAAAGAAGCTGAATCTCTTGACAAGAGGAAGAAGAAAGTTTATGTTAGGATGGGATTTGAAGGCTCAGTTAGGGCACTTGAGAGTTGCAAGTTAGCCAGGAAAGATCTAAAAAGAAAGCTAACCAGAGCTAGGAGGGGGCATGAGAAGTTGTTGGCAGATAGGATCAAGGAAAACCTTCAAGTTTTCTATTGGTATATCAGGGATAAAAGAATGATGACAGTAATATTAGGGCCAATCAAGGATAATAGTGGGAAGTTGTGTGTGGAGTCTGAGGAGATAGGGGAAGCACTCAATGAATATTTTTTGTCAGTATTCACACTGGAAAAAGACAATGTTGTTATGGAGAATATTGAGAAACAGGTTATTAGGGTAAACGGGATTGAGGTGCATAAGGAGGAGCTGTTAGCAATTCTGAAAAGTGTGAAAATAGCCAAGTCCCCTGGGCTGGATGGGATTTATCCTCGGATTCTTTGGGAAGCCAGGGAGAAGATGCTGAGCCTTTAGCTTTGATCTTTATGTCCTCGTTGTCTACAGGAATAGTGCCAGAAGACTGGAGGATAGCAAATGTGGTTCCCCTGTTCAAGAAGGGGAGTAGAGACAACCCTGGTAATTGTAGACCAGTGAGCCTTACTTTGGTTGTGGGTAAAATGTCGGAAAAGGTTAAAAGAGATAGGATTTATAATCATCTAGAGAGGAATAAGTTGATTAGGGATAGTCAACACGGTTTTGTGAAGGGTAGGTTGTGCCTCACAAACCTTATTGGGTTCTTTGAGAAGGTAATCAAACAGGTGGATGAGAGTAAAGCATTGATGTGATGTATATGGATCTCAGTAAGGGGTTCGATATGGTTCCCCACAGTAGGCTATTGCAGAAAACACAGAGGCATGGGATTGAGGGAGATTAAACAGCTTGGATCAGAAATTGGCTAGCTGAAAGAAGACAGGGTGGTGGTTGATGGGAAATATTCACCCTGGAGCTCAGTTACTAGAGTACCGCAAGGATCTGTTTTGGGGCCACTGTTGTTTGTCATTTTTATAAATGACCTGGATGAGGGTGTAGAAGGATGGGTTAGTAAATTTGCAGATGGCATTAAGGTCACTGGGGTTGTGGACAGTGCTGAAGGATGCTTCAGGTTATAGAGGGACACAGATAAGCTGCAGGGTTGGGCTGGGCTGTGGAAAATGGAGTTTAATGTGGAAAAGTGTGAGGTGATTCACTTTGGAAGGGATAACAGGGATAAAGAGTACTGGGCTAATGGTAAGATTCTTGGTAGTGTAGCTGAGCAGAGAGATCTCAGTGTCCATGTACATAGATCCCTGAAAGTTGCCACCCAGGTTGATAGGGTTGTTAAGAAGGCATATGGTGTGGTAGCTTTTACTTGTAGAGGGATTGAGTTTTGGAGCCACGAGATCTTGCTATAGCTGTACAAAATTCTGGTGCAGCCACACTTGTGTACAGTTCTGGTCACTGCATTAGAGGAAGGATGTGGAAGCTTTGGAAAAGGTGCAGAGGAGATTTACTCGGATGTTGCCTGGTATGGAGTGATGGTCTTATTGTGAAAGGCTGAGGGACTTGATGCTGCTTTTGTTAGAGAGAAGAGCATTGAAAGGTGACTTAATTGAGACATATAAGATAATCAGAGGGTTAGATAAGGTGGACAGGGAGAGCCTTTAACCTCAGACGGCGATGGCTAGCACAAAGGGACATAGCTTTAAATTGAGGGGTGATAGATAAAGTTCAGATGTTAGAGGTAGTTTCTTTACTCAGAGAGTAGTAGGGGTGTGGAACGCACTGCCTGCAATAGTTGTAGACTCACCAACTTTAAGGGCATTTAAATGGTCATTGGATAAACATATGGATGAAAATGGAATAGTGTAGGTTCGATGGGCTTCAGATTGGTTCCACAAGTCAGTGCAATATCGAGGGCTGAAGGGCCTGTACTGAGCTGCTATGTTCTATGTTCTATGTTCTACTACACTCATAGAGTCATAGAGATGTACAGCACAGAAACAGATCCTTCAGTCCAACTCGTCCATGCTGACCAGATATCTTAAATTAATCTAGTTCCATTTGCCAGCATTTGGCCCATATCCCTCTAAGTCCTTCTTATTCATAAACCCATCCAGATGCCTTTTAAATGTTGTCATTCTTAGGTTCCCTACAGTGGGGAAACAGGCCTTTGGCCCAGCAAGTCCACACCGACCCTCTGAAGAGTAATCCACCCAGACCCATTCCCCTAACTCTACGGGCAATTTAGTGTGGCCAATTCACCTAAACTGCACTTCTTTGGACTGTGGGAGGAAACCGGAGCACCCAAAAGAAACCCACGCAGACACAGGGAGAATGTGCAAACTCCACACAGACAGTTGCCTGAGGTGGGAATTGAACTCAGGTTCCTGGTGCTGTGAGGTAGCAGTGCTAACCACTGTGCCACAGCGCTGCCCCACCAGCCTCCACCACTTCCTCTGGCAGCTCATTCCATACACATACCACCCTCTGCGTGAAACATTGCCCCTTAGGTCCCTTTAGAATCTTTCCCCTCTCACCCTAAATCTAAGCCCTCTCGTTCTGGACCCCCCCACCCCAGGTAAAAGACTTTGTCTATTCACTCTATCCATGCCCCTCATGATTTTATAAACTTCTATAAGGTCACCCCTCACCCTCCGACCCTCCAGGGAAAACAGCCCCAACCTATTCAGCCTCTCACTGTAGCTCAAGCTCTCCAACCCTGGCAACATCCTTGTAAATCTTCTGACCCCAGCTTAGTACAGAATGCTGTATTCTGTCACAACTTCCAACCAAAACCTCCTTCCTGAGGGTTCTGCTCATCATCAGTTTCATTGTCATTTACGTCACTGACTGATTCACACTAACCCCTTCTCCCACAGCGTGCATTGACTGAAGTTCATTTGCACCTCTCATGGGGAGGAGTGCACAGTACACTGCTTGTAGGTGCTGGGAGTCACCCTAACTGTGATTCTGAGGCAGGAAAGAATGACACAAGGCTGATGACGGGAGAGTGCAGGCTAGAGATGCCGCACAGGAGGTCTTTGGGGAGGAGGCAGGAAGGACAGGAGATGCCCTGTGTCCACAATGAATATACAATTAATGGCAGGGCCTTTGGTAGTGTTGTAAAACAGAGGGACCTAGGGGTTTAGGTACATAACTATTTGAAATTTGTGTCACATGTAGACAGGGTGGTTAAAAAGGCATTTGGCATGCTCACTTCATTTCTCAGGTCTTTGAGTATAGGAGTTGGGACATTAATGTTGAGGTTATACAAGACATTGGTGAGGCCTTCTCTGGAATACTGCGTCCAGTTCTGGTCACCCAGTTACTGGAAGGATATTATTGAGCTGGTGAGGGTTCAGAAGGGATTTACCAGGATGTTCCTGGGTATTGAAGGTTTGAGTGCTAAGGAAAGGCTGGATAGACTGGGAGTTTTTTCATTCCTGATGAGAGGCTCCGGCCCGAGGCATTGATTTTCCTGCTCCTCGGATGCTGCCTGACCTGCTCTGTTTTTCCAGCACTGCACTCTCAACTGGGAGTTTTATCACTGCAGCGCAGGAGATTGAGAAGTGGCCTTATAGGGGCATGGAGAGAGTTAATGTCTTTTCCCTAGAATGGGGAATTTCAAGACTAGGGAGGCACATCTTTAAAGTGGGAGGAGAGAGATTTTAAAAAAGACATAAGAGACAAAATTTTTACAAAGAGGGTGGTTCGCATGTGGAATGAACTTCCTGAGGAAGTGGTGGTTGCAGGTACAATGCTCAAAAGACATTTGGATGGATACATGAATAGGAACGAATTTGGAGGAATATGGGCCAGGAGCAGGCAGGTGGGACTAGTTTAGTTTGGGATTATGTTCGGTATGGACTGGTTGGACCGAGGGGTCTGTTTCCCTGCTGTATGACTCTATGACTCTATGGCACAAGGTAGGCTCATGGCAATGAATGAGGGGGTGCTTACCCACAAACCATGCACCCATATTTTAGATTCCCTGACCCGCAGAAACAGCCTCTCATTCTCCACTCTATTCAAATTCTTGTGCTTTTTAATCAGATGACTTCTCATTATTCTAAATGTCAGAGCATATAGGGCCAATCTGTTAAGTAGGCTCAGTGGTTAGCACTGCTGCCTCATAGCACCAACGTCCCAGGTTCAATTCCAGCCTCAGGTAACTGTCTGTTTGGAGTTTGCACGTTCTCCCTGTGTCTGTGTGGGTTTCCTCCCACAATCCAGGTCAGGTGGATTAGCCATGCTGAATTGCCCTTAGTGTTAGGTGAAGGGGTAAATGTAGGCAAATGGGTCTGGGTGGGTTACTCTTCAGAGGGTCGGTGTGGACTTGTTGGGCCGAAGGGCCTGTTTCCACACTGTTGGTAATCTAATCTAAAAAAACATATCTCAGAGACCAATTCAACAAAGCTTTAGTTGTACCTATGATCTTTTTAAATGGTGGAGAAAAATCAAGGGATCAAATGGCCATCTTCTGTTCCTAATTCATGCTTCCATAAGTTCATTAGCAACCCCATTGCAAGTATTAGGAAATGTGGAGTCAAAAACCACACCCAATGCTCCAGATGTGATCTCACCATGACCTTGTACAGTTTTAGCAAGACATCGAACACTTTTCTTATACACTGACTCACTTTCATTAAAAGCCAACTTTCCTAACTTGTTCAAGGGATATACATTATTGTGTGGATTAGCATTTTATTGCACATTCCCAGAAGGCAGTTAAGAGTCAACCACATTGCTGTGGGTCTGGAGTCACATGTAGGCCTGACCAGGTAAGGATGGCATTTTCCTTTCCCAAAGGACATTAGTGACCCAGATGGTTTTTTTTTCAACGACTGGCAATTGCCGAACCATCACCATTAGACTAACTTTTAACTCCAGATTTTTATTGAATTCAAATTTCCCAACTTGCCATGGTGGGATTTCAAACCCTTGCCCCCAAACATTACCCTGGGTTTCTGGATCTCTAGTTCATTGATAACACAACTAACCCATTGCCTCTCCTAATTTGTTAACTGTACCCTCATGCTAAATTTCAGCATTTCTCCTGTAAGTAAACACCTCTTTGAGGGCTCAACATTGACAAGTTCCACACCTTTTATAAAATGACTTCGTTTATTCTATTGGGTTTTATAAAAAAAAGATGAGAAACTGGAGAAGGTGCAGGAATGATTTACAAGGAGCATAAGCAGAACTCTGAAATGATATAAATCTGGACAAATTCATCAGACTGGGACATTTCTTCCAGTGACGAATGACCTGATAAAGATCATTAAGATTGAAAGAGTTTTATAGGATCTTTATAATGAAGATTTTTCTATCCGTCAGGGGGATGATAAACTCGTAAATGCCACTAAATTAAGCCAAAGGGAATTTAGCAAAAATGTTTATCTTCATATAGACTCAAAAGAATTGGTACTGAGTGGAGCTCCATTTTCACAGCAAGGGGTGGTTGAGATTGATTAACTATTCAGAGGGAACTGGAGGGTCAGCCATTGAGAGAGAAATTGTTGGATTTCTGAGCCTGGACATGGAGGGACCAGGGTGTCAAGACAATGGCATAGACAATGGCATTAGCTGTGATCTAGAATGGTGGATGGACTCAATGGACAGAATGGCCTAACTTTCCTCCAATGTTCCAGTGACACGTGTCAGGGGAAGCTGGATCAGCATTTGGGAGCAGCACGAGATGAAGTAAAGAGGATGGAGGCTCGGGTGGAGCAACATGGCCTGGTTGGGCCAAATAGCCTCATTCTGTGCTGGAAACACAGTAGAATTCCACGTGTGCAATTAAAGAACAACAACAGAAGGCAGGCAGACTCCAGTGCTATATGACTCCTGGGTGTGTTTGTCTCCCAAGAGGGGGACAGTTGGCTTGTGAGGGAACAGCAGGTCTCCCCATCCCGTTGCCACTTCCATAATCCCACTGACCTCCCCCCTCCTCCTCACCAACACACATCCCTGATCCCATAAAGACCAGGCTGACGATTCAGACAGCAGAATCTCAGTGAGGGGACTGTCTCATCTATCTTTGTCTGTTCGCATTCTTCGAACAGAATCAGTCCGTAACTCAAAGCGAGACCCTGCCCTCTCCCGGCTGTTAGGGACCCTCAAAGCTCTCCCTTCTAGTTAATCATTTCCACAATGGATGAGGGATACCTTATTGGAGTCGAGGGTGGATGGGACGGTATGTCATTAACTGGTAACAGGAATCCCGCAGCTTAAACTGCATTCTCAACAGGCCAGTGAACGAAGAAAGGGTTTTAAAATGTACATTCCAAAAAAAAGACAGCATTTGGACAAAGTACTGCAAATAATTCTGTGGAGAAAAAAAGGAATGGGGCGTGATAAAGGGTTGGGGGTAAAAAAAATAGTTGAAAGTGAAAGAGTTTTGCTTTCATCTAGATTGTGGGTGTTCATTGTACAACCCTGAGGCAAGTGAAGAACCAACAGTATTACTGTAGGTCTGCAGTTATGACTTGCCTGGGTGGGATAAGGATAATAAGTGTGGCACATAAACCAACTGGGTTCTGGTGGCAATCCAATAATTGCCTGGTCATTGCCGAGATAATCCTTTTATTTCAAATTTATTTTAGGAGCTCAATTTCATTTCCCATCTTCCTGGTGGGACTTGAACTTATGTTTTCAGATGCCTCCCACAATAACCATCCTTAGCTCCTTCTTCAATAACCTTCCCTCCACCATAAAGTCAGCAGTGGGGATGTTTACACAATTTCTTGTTATTCATTCACAGTATGTGGGCATCACTGGTCAGGCCAGCATTTATTGCCCACCCCTAATTGCCCAGAGGGCAGATGAGAGTTGACCACGTTGCTGTGGGTTTGGAATCACATGTAGGCCAGACCAGGTAAGGATGGCAGATTTCCTTCCTTAAAGGGCTCTAGTGAACCAGTTGGGTCTTTATAACAATTGTCAATGATTACATTGTCATTATTAAACTAGCTTTTGATGACAGAATTTTATTGGATTCATATTTCACTTCTGTGATGGTAGAACTTGAGTCTTAGACCTTCTGGTTCAGGGTCAGGGGCACTATCACTGTACTGCAAGACCACCAGTGCAGGAGGTCTAACAATCCTATTTATGGAGAGAATAACAGGGTTAATGTTTCAAGTCTGGTGTGATCCCTCTTCAGGAAGTTCTGAAGAGGAGTCCTATGGACTCAAAACATTAACTCTGTTTCTCTCTGCACAAATGCTGTCCAACCTGCTGAGTTTCTTCAATGTTCTCCGTATCTGTTTCAGAGTGCCAGCGTCAGCAGGAGTTTGCTTTCGTGACATATTCTGATTTTACAGGCCGTTCCCAACTTGCCGATGTGGAACTCTTACAAAGCGAAGAATCACCTCCAGGGTTATTCTTTTCTTGAACCTCTGTTGAGGGGTTCTTTTGCCAATTGTGAACTGAATCAAAATAATCTCTCTGTCAGAACATCCATTCTTGGCAAATGGTATAAGTAGCTGCCCAGATCATCTCCTTCCACATTCCATGGACTCAACTCATCCATTTCATTTCTTTTGAATAAATATCACACATTGCCAAAAACAATCAGGTCATGGTGTGGAATACTCATCTGTCCTCACATGGTCACTGTACAACCGCAGTGCTTCCAGTCCTTATGACTGTCGGAGTGATTTATTGGCCCTGGATTATTGTATTAGCCTACGGGACTCCTTCCACTGAAATATTGGGAGAAAAAAATGATCATTCTCTGCTCGTGAACCACTTAAGACCATAAGACGTAGGAGCAGAAATTAGACCATTCAATCATGGCTGATAACTTTCTCAACCCCATTCTCCCACTTTCTCCCTTTAAACCATGATCCTCTTGACAATCAAGAACCTATCTATCTCAGCCCTAAATATACTTAATGTCCTGGCCTCTACAGCCTCCCTGGCAATGAATTCCATAGATCCACCAATCTCCGGCTGAAGACGTTTCTCCTTATCTCTGTTCTAAAGACTCCTCCCTTTACTCTAAGGCTGTGCTCTCGGGTCCTTTCAATGGAACCATCTTCCCAACATCTACTCTGTACAGATCATTCAGTATTCTGTAGGTTTCAATTGGATCCCCCTCATCCCTCTAAACTCCATCGAGTATAGACCCAGAGTCCTCAAACGTTCTGCATTTGTTAAGCTTTTCATTTCTGGGACCATTCTCATGAATGTCCTCAGAACACAGTCCAGGGTCAGTTACATCCTTCCTGAACATAGAACAAGAATATACAACAGTACAGCACAGTACAAGCCTTTCAGCCCTCGATGTGCTGATTTTTTAGTCCTATTCTTCGATCGAACTAACCTACATACCGTGCATTTTACTAACTTACACATGCCCATCCAAGAGTCGCTTAAATGTCCCTAATGTATCTTGCTCTACTCCCACTGCTGGCAGTGCATTCCAAGCACCCACCACTCTCTGTGTAAAGAACCTACCTCTGAGATCTCTCCTAAACCTTCTTCCAATCACCATAAAATTATGCCCCCTTGTGATAGCCATTTCTACCTGGGAAAAGTCTCTGGCTATCCACTCTATCTATGCCTCTCATCATCTTGCACACCTCTATTAAGTCACCTCTCATCCCTCTTCACTTCAATGAAAAAACTCTAGCTCCCTCAACCTTTCTTCATAAGACACACCCTCCAGTCCAAGCAGTGTCCTGGTAAATCTCCTCTGCACCCTCTCTAAAGCTTCCACATCCTTCCTACAAAGAGGTGACCAAAACTGAACGCAATGCTCCAAGTGTGGTCTAGTCAGGGCTTTATAAAGCTGCAGCATAACTGCACAGTTCTTAACTCAATCCTCCTGCTAATGAAAACCAACTCACCATATGCGTTCTTCACAACCCTATCAATTTGGGTGGCAACTTTGAGGGACCTATGGAAGTGGGCCCAAAGATTCCTCTATTCCTTCACACTGCCAAAATTCCTGCCTCTAACCCTGTATTCTGAATTCAAATTCGACCTTCCAAAATGAATCACTTTGCATTTTTCCAGGTTGAACTCCACCTGGCACTAATCAGCCCAGCTCTGCATCCTGTCAATATCCTGTTGCAGCCTACAACAGCCTTCCATTCCACCAACCTTCATGTCATCGGCAAACTTACTAACCCATCCTTCCACTTTCTCATCTAAATCATTTATAAAAATCATAAAGAGCAGATGTCTCAGAACAGATCCCTGGGGAACACACTGGCCACCGAGCTCCAGGCTGAATACTTTTCATCAACCACCACCCTCTGTCTTCCATGGGCCAGCCAATTCTGAATCCAGGCAGACGTGTTTTCCCGTCTCCCATGACTCATTAACTTCTGAACGAGCCTATAATGGGGAACCTTATCAAACGCCTTGCTAAAATTCATATACACTCCATCCACTGCTCTACCTTCATCAATGTGTTTTGTCACATCCTCAAAGAATTCAATAAGATTTGTGAGGCATGACCTACTCCTCACAAAGCCATGCTGATTATCTCTATGCTTTTCCAAATAATCATAAATCTTGTCTCTCAGGATCCTCTCCAATAATTTGCCCACCATCGTCGGTAAGACTGACTGGTCTGTAATTCCCAAGATTATCCCTATTCCCTTTCTTGAACAAGGGAATTATGTTTGCCACCCTCCAATCATCTGGTCCTACTCCCATGGACAGTGAGGACGCAAAGATCATTGCCAAAGGCACAGCAATCTCTTCCCTTGTTTCCCATAGTAACCTTGGTTACATCTTATCTGGCCCAGGACACTTACCTATCCTTATGTTTTTCAAACATTTCCAGCTCATCCTCCTTTTTAACCCCAACCTGCTTGAGCATACCAACCTGTTTCACTCTGTCCTCACAAATGACAAGGCCCCTCTCAGGAGTGAATACTGAAGCAAAGTATTCATTATCAACCTCCCCTACTTCCTCTGACTCCAGGCGCAAGTTCCCTCCACTATACCTGATCAGCCCTGGGGCTTTTGCCCGAAAAGTGAATTGGATGCTGCCTGACCTGCTGTGCCTTTCCAGCACCTCTCTAATCTTGACTCTAATCTCCAACATCTGCAGTACCCACTTCCCTCCAACCCCACCCTCACTCTGGCCATCCTCTTGTTCCTCACATGAGTATTACCCTTAATCCTAGCTGTAAAGTGGCTTTTATAAAGGGACATACCTTCGCATGCCAGCAGCCTGTTTGAGTTCGGGTGGCGGGATCAGAGAGCGGAAGAAGTGGAGCCTGCTGGGAAGGTAGGTGATTGTTTTTTTAAGTGGGTATGACCTAAATTATTCAGGTTTTCTCTTCTTTTTTCTCTTCCTTGTTGAGTCCTGTGTAGGCTTTCAGAGTAGCAGGGAATGGATGTTAAGGACAGTTGCATGTTCCTCCTGCAGAGTGTGGCAGGAGAGAGACATGACATATGTCTCCACTGTCCACATCTGCGGGAAATACACACATCCATACAACATTCCTCAAAAACTGAGTTAGGGAACTGGAGCTGGAGCTGGATGAACTGCGGATCATCCGGGAGGCTGAGGGAGAAATTGAGAGGATGTACAGGGAGGTGGTCACTCCCCAGACAAAGGATAAGGACAGCTGGGTTACTGTCAGGGGGAGGAACCAACGGTCAGAGCAGGGATCCCCTGTGGCCATTCACCTCAGCAATAAGTATATTGTTTTGGATACTGCTGGTGGGGACGGCCATCCAGGGGAAAGCCGTAGCTGTTAGATCTTTGGCACTGAGCCTGCCAGTATGGCTTAGAACGGAAGGAGGGAGAATAGAAAAGCCCTAGTGCTAGGGGGCTCAATAGTTAGACGGATTGACAGGAGATATTCTGGTCAGGAATGGGACCACTGGAAGGGATGTCGCTTCCCCGGTACCAGGGCCCGGAATGTCGCCGATCGGGTTTACAGGATTCTGAAGGGGGAGGGTGAGCAGCCAGAAATCGTGGTACATATTGGCACCAATGATACAGCCAGGAAAAGGATTGAGGATCTGAAAAGAGACTACAGAGAGCTAGGTTGGAAGCTGAAGAGCAGGACTAGTAGAGTAGTGTTCTCACGTTTGCTACCAGTGCCACGAGATAGTGAGATGAGGAACAGTCAGTGAATGCAGCTTAACACGTGACTGCGAGGCTGGTGCAGGAGGGAGGGCTTCAGATGCCTAGACCATTGGGATACCTTCTGGGGAAGGTGGGACCTGTACATGAAGGATGAGTTGCACCAGAATTGGAGGGGCACAAATGTCCTGGGTGGGAGATTTGCTCGTGTGGTTCGGAAAGGGGTTGGGAACCAGAGCTACGTATCTGAGGAAGGTGGGGGGGGGGGACGGGGGGTTAGTTGTAGATGAGGGAGGAACAGGATGTCGTGAATCTATCAGGAAGGTCTTTCATGTAGTGAAGCAAAGGGATCGATTAAAGTGTGTCTGCTTTAACGCAAGGAGTGTCATAAATAAGAGTGATCAACTTAGAGCATGGATCAGTACTTGGGACGATGATGCTGTGGCCATAACGGAGACATGGGTTTCAGAGGGGCAGGGATGGTTGCTTAATGTTCCAGGGTTTAGAATGTTTAAAAAGAACAGGGAGGGTGGAAAAAGCAGAGGGGGTGTAGCATTGCTAACCAGAGAGTGCATCACAGTTACAGAAACGAAGGTTGTTGAGGAAGGTTTGTCTACTGAGTCAGTCTGGGTGGAAATTAGGAACAGCAAGGGAACAGCCACTGCATTTGGGGTTTTCTACAGACCCCCTAATAGCAGTAGAGAGATTGAAGATCTCATAGGCGGGCAGATTCTGGAAAAATGCAGAGGTAGCAGGGTTGCTGTTATGAGTGATCTTAACTTTCCCAATATCGACTGGAACCTCTTTAGTGCAGATGGTTTGGATGGAGCCGCTTTTGTCAGGTGTGTTCAGGAGGGTTTCCTTACTCAGTATGTGGACAGACCGACGAGGGGAAAGGCCATTTTGGATTTGGTGCTCGGCAATGAGCCAGGACAGGTGTCAGATCTCGCAGTGGGAGAACACTTTGGTGACAGTGACCACAACTGACTCACATTTAACATAGCCTTAGAGAGGGAAAGGAGCAGTTACCATGGGAAAATATTTAATTGGGGAAAAGGAAATTATGACACGATCAGACAGGAAGCACAGATTGGGACCAACTTTCAACAGAAACAGCATGACAGAGATGTGGAGACTATTTAAAGAGCAGTTGTTGCCAGTGATGCATAAATTTGTTCCTCTGAGACAGGTAAGAAGGGGTAAGATTAAGGAGACTTGGATGACGAGAACAGAGGAGCTTTGTATCAAAAGGAAGAAGGCAGCTTACGTAAGGTGGAGGAAGCAAGGATCTAGCACAGCTTTAGAGGATTACAGGCTTGCTAGAAAGGAGCTCAGAAATGGACTGAGGAGAGCCAGGAGGGGGCATGAAAAAGGCTGCAAGAATGATTAGGGAGAACCCAAAGGCATCTTATTCATCCGTGAGGAATAAGAGAAAGGTCAATCAGGGATAGCATAGGGGACCTGTGTGGGGAGTCTAAGCAGGTAGGGGAAGCCCTAAATGAGTTTTTGTTTTGGTTTTGACTAAGGGACCTTGTTGTGAATGAGAACTTTGAGGAGCGGGGAATCAGGCTTGAACAGATCAAGATTGATGAAGTTGATGTGCAGGAGATTTTGGCAAACATTAAGATTGCTAAATCCCCAGGGCCAGACCAGATTTATCCTCGGCTGCTCTGGGAAGCAAGAAAGGAAGTTGCTAAACCGTAGGCGAAGATCTTTGCCTCCTCACTCTCCACGGGAGTCGTACCGGAGGATTGGAGGGAGGCGAATGTTGTTCCTCTTTTCAAGAAGGGCAATAGGGAAATCCCTGGCAATTACAGACCAGTCAGTCTTATGTCTGTGGTCAGCAAAGTTTTAGAAAGAATTCTGAGGGATAGGATTTATAACTATTTATGACTAAAAGCATAGCATATTAAAGGCTTTGTCAGGGGCAGGTCGTGCCTCACAAATATTATTGATTTATTTGAGGAGGTGACGAGACAGGTCGACGAAGGTCGAACAGTGGATGTGGTGTATATGGACTTCAGCAAGGCATTTGATAAGCTTCCCCATGGTAGGCTCATTCATAAAGTCAGGAGGTATGGGATACATGGAGATTTGGCTGTCTGGATTCAGACTTAGTTGGCTAACAGAAGGCTGAGAGTGGTTGTAGATGGAATGCATTTTGCCTGGAGGTCAGTGTTGAGTGGGATCCGTAGGGCTCTGTTTGCAGTTTTTATAAATAACTTGGATGAGGAGGTTGAGGGGTAGATTAGTAAATTTGCCGATGACACAAAGTTAGAGGAGCCTTTGATAGTATTAAGGGCTGTTGCAGGCTGCAGTATGACAGAGACAGAACACAAAGCTGGGCTAAGAAATGGCAGATGAAGTTAAACTTGGATAAATGCGAAGTGATGCATTTTGGAAAGTCAAATTTGAATGCTGAATATAGGATTAAAGACAAGATTCTTGGCAGTGTGGAGGAACAGTGGGATCTTGGTGTTCAAGTGCATAGATCCTTCAAAGTTGCCACCCAAGTGGATAGGGTTGTTGAGAAAGCATGTGGTGTTTTGGCTTTCATTAACACGGGGATTGAGTTTAAGAACCACGAGGTTTTGCTGCAGCTTTACAAATCCCTGGTGAGACCACACTTGGACTATTGTGTCCAGTTCTGTTCACCCTATTATAGGAAAGGTACAGAGGCTTTGGAGAGGGTGCAAAGAAGGTTTACCAGGATGCTGCCTGGACTGGAGGGCTTGTCCTTCGAAGAGAGGTTGAATAAGCTCAGACTTTTCTCTCTGGAAAGGAGGAGGAAGAGAGGTGACCTGATCGAGGTATACAAGGGTAATGAGAGGCATGGTTAGGGTCGATAGCCAGAGACCTTTCCCCAGGGCAGGATTGACTGGCATGATGGGTCATAGTTTAAGATGTTAGTAGGAAGGTATAGAGGAGATGTCAGAGATAAGTTCGTTACGCAGAGTTGTGAGCGCACGGAATGCGTTAGGGCCATTTAAGTGACTGCTGGACATGCACATGGACAGCGGTGAATTTACGGGAGCGTAGGTGAGGTTATTTTATTTTAGATTAGGATTAATCCTCGGTGGAACAACGTTGTCTCCTCAACATCATCGTTGTCTCCTCAATCTTTCCCCCTCTTGACTAGATGTTCCACACCTCTTGTCATCCAAGGTTCCTTCACTGTACCATCCCTTCCCTGCCTCAGTGGGACAAACCCATCCAACCCTCGCAGCAAATGCACCCGAAACAATCTCTACATTTTTGTTGTGCATTTCCTTGTGAATATGGGGGCCCAAACTGCAGATAATACTGACCAGAGCCTTATAGAACCTCAGGAGTACATCCCTGCTTCTATATTGACGTCTTCTCAAAGTAATGTCTTCTTGAAAATCACTAACTCAATGAAAAATCTCTGCTACGACTACGTGCGCATTTTCACCTCCCAGTCGAATTAACATAAGGAACATGCTGAACATTTACCAAGACGTCCCAGCAAAGCAAAACTGCACAAGATTTGGGGTGGCACGGTGGCTCAGTGGTTAGCACTGCTGCCTCACAGCACCAGGGCCCTGGGTTTGATTCCAGCCTTGGGTGACTGTTTGTGTGCGGTTTGCACGTTCTCCCGTGTCTGTACTGGTTTCTTCTTACAATCCAAAGATGCACAGGTTAGGGTGGATTAGCCATGCTAAGTTACCTTCAGGTTAGATGGATTAGTCATAGGAAATGTAGAGTTACAGGGATGGGGTGGGATGCTTGTCGGTGTGGACTTGATGGGCCAAATGGCCCACTTCCACTCTCTAGGAATCTTATGTTGATAAGATTAATGAGTGCTTTAGCATAGAAATAATGCTTGCTTAATGTCCATGTTAATGCATGGGATAGAAGCTGTTGAATGGTTACTGAGGGGCTGAATAGTCTAAGCCTGCACCTAATTCTAATGCATTGGGTACAACACTAGGAGGGAATACTTCTGGGCTATGTCTGTGTCAAAATGCCCTTGATCGGTGAGCGAGACACGTTGGTATTGGAAAGAGTTTTGTACATTACCTATGTTTGCTTGTAAGGAAAGTGTTAAGCAAGTGTTGGTTATTAATGGCTCCACATATTCCCTGTAATTTAGAAAAATGTTAAATTCCAAGGATTCCAAGGCTCCATTAAAGCGCCACTGTAGCAGAGTGTCTGGCAGTACGTGTGGCACCTACTTAAGTGATTCAAGATGACTTCTTAAAGTTCCTTGGCACCACCCACTTATCATCACTCTTCTCCCCTTGTCTGAACTTGTTCCCATCCTATATGAATTCTCTCCACATCTCAGTTGAAATGCTGCTGCCCCTCGGATGCTGCCTGAACTGCTGTGTTCTTCCAGCACCACGAATCCAGAATCTGGTTTCCACATCTGCAGTCATTGTTATTACCCTGCTGGACTTACCTGTCAGTTCCTGGCCTACAGGAGCAAGGGTGCAATTGTACGGGGGCTTGGTGAGACCACCCTGGAGTATTGAGTACAGTGTTGGTCTCCTTATCTGAGGAAGGATGTTCTGGTGATGGCGGGAGTGCAGTGAAGGGTTACCAGACTGATTCCTGGGATGGCAGGACTGATGTATGAGAGAGTATGGATTGGTTAGGAAGTAAAGAATTTAGTGGAGTTTGGGAGGACGAGGGTAGATCTCATTGGGGCCTATAAAATTCCTTTCAATCTACAGGACTAACCAGATCAATGCCGTGGCTGCAAGAGCAGATCAGACGTTAGGAACATGGCAGTGAATAACACACCTTTTGACTCTCCAGAGCCTGTCCACCATCCACAAGGCACAAGTAAGGAATGTGATGGAATACTCCCCACTTGCCTGGATGGGTGCAGCTCCAACAACAAGAAGCATAAGGGAAACAGGCCCTTCAGCCCAACAAGTCCACACCAACCCTCTGAAGAGTAACCCACTCAGGCCCATTCCCCTACCCGATATTTACCCCTGACTAATGTACCTAACATTATGGGCAATTTAGCATGGCCAGTCCGCCTGACCTGCATATCTTTGGATTGTGGGAGGAAACCAGAGCACCCGGAGGAAACCCACACAGACACAGGGAGAATGTGCAAACTCCACACAGACAGTTGCCCGAGGGTAGAATTGACAAGGAGCTTGCCACCACCCAGGACAAAGCAGCCCACTTGATTGACACCACATTCACAAACATCCTGACTTGGAAATACATCACTGTTTTTTCTCTGTCGCTGGGTCGAAATCCTGGATTCCCTCCCCGAGGACATTGTGGGTCAGCCCTCATCACACGGACAGCTGCGGTTCAAGAAGGCAGCTCATCCCCACCTTCTCAAGGGCAATCAGGGACTGGCAATAAATGCTGGTCAGTCAGTGGTGCCCATGTCCCAAGAGTGAATTTAAGCATTTGTAAACAGATTAGACAGAGTAAACATAGGAAGCATGTTCCTCATGACCAGGGTGTTAGAACTGGAATCACAGTCTCAGGATACAGGGTGGGCCATTTCGGATTGAGATAAGGAGTAATATTTTTACCCAGAGAGTGGAGAGCCTGTGGAAATTTTTTGCCACAGAAAGCAGTTGTGGCCAAAGTAAAGAATTCCACAGATTCTCTACCTTCTGATCAAAGAAATTCCTCTTCATGTCATTCTTAAATGCATGAATTATTAAGTTGGGGTGGCATGATGGCTCAGTGCTGCCTCACAGTGCCAGAAACCCAAGTTCAATTCTACCCTCAGGCAACTGTCTGTGTGAAGTTTGCACATTCTCCCCGTGTCTGCGTGGATTTCCTCCGGGTACTCTGGTTTCCTCCCGCAGTCCAAAGATATGCAGGTCAGGCGGACTGGCCATGCTAAATTGCCCATAGTGTTAGGTGCATTAGTCAGGGGTAAATGTAGGATCGAGGAATGGATCTGAGTGGGTTACTCTTCAGAGGGTTGGTGTGGACTTGTTGGGCTGAAGGGCCTGTTTCCCTTATGCTGAAAGTATGCCTCCGATCTGAGTCTCTCCCACACAGGGAAGCAATCTTGTCTTAAAATACGTCAAGTGCTCTAAGAATTTTATACATTCTGTAATGATACTTCTCATATTTTGCTATTCTAGGGAGTACAGGCCCAATCTACTCAGTGTCTCTTTCATAAGACAATCTCTCCACAGCTGGTTTTAGCCTTGTGAACTCTCTCTGGACTGCAACCAAAGCCAGTGTATCTTTCCTTAGATAGGAGATCTTATAGTGTTAGATCAAACATGATGTGGAGGTGCCAGTGGTGGACTGGGGTGGACAAAGATGTCACACGACACCAGGTTATAACCCAACAGGTTTATTTGAAACCACAAGCCTTCGGAGTGCTGCCCCTTCATCAGGTGAAGTCAGACACAAGCAAGACTCCTTCAATTAGCATCTGCTGTCCCCCTCCACACCCCTTGGCTGGTGATGGGAATGTCTGGGGTGCATGGCTGACATTGCGAGGGAAGGTTGGGCAGCCTGGACTTGATTCTGACTCGAGGTGGGAAGAGGTGTGTATTGGTGAACAGTCTTGACAAAGTGGAGGTGGAAAGGATATTTTCCTGTTGTGGGTGACAGCAAAAGAAGGATTTACAGTTGGAAGGTCACACTTTCAGGATGAGATGTTCTTCGCACAGAGCCCCCGTGTGATGTTATTACTCTCTGCCTCAGGAGACAGTGAAGGTGGGACATTTGATATTTTTAAGGAAGCAGCAGATAGCTTCTTGGAGAAAGTGAGGACTGCAGGTGCTGGAGATCGGAGTCTAAAGCATTCCTGATGAAGAACTTATGCTCGGAACGTTGATTCTCCTGCTCCTCGGATGCTTCCTGACCTGCTGTACTTTTCCAGCAGAGTTTCTTGTTAAGCAACGGGATTCATGAGTCATTGGGAATAGATGGAAGTGTGGAATTCAAAACACAAACTGATCCTGTTAAGATCTTATGGATAGCACATCGTGCTTCAGTGGCCAAGTGGCACTGTTCCTAACTTATACATTCATTCCAATCAGTCCTGCTCCTTGTTCAAAAACAATTTTGAGAAGCACTGAGGGTGGCAAAGACTCAGAAGTGTGCTCTGTACGAGAGATCTCAATGTCCACCACTAAGAGTGGCTTGGCAGCAGTATTACTGATCAAGCTGGTCAAGTCCAAAAGGACATAGCTGCTAGACTGGGTCTGCGGCAGATAGTGAGGGAGCAAACATACTTGACCTCATCCTTACCAACACGCGCCCCACTTTTCATTGATATAGCTTCCCTACGGCCCATCAAATCCACACCAACCAATCACCCAATCCCTGTATTTCCCATGGCGAATCCACCTAGCCTGCACATCCTTGGACACTATGGGCAATTTAGCATGGCCAATTCACCTAACTGTAGTAGTTCTGTTCGCCGAGCTGGAAGTTTTTGTTGCAAACGTTTCGTCCCCTGGCTAGGAGACATCATCAGTGCTGTGGAGTCTCCTGCGAAGCGCTTCTTTGATGTTTCTTTCGGCATTTATAGTGGTCTGTCCTTGCCGCTTCCGGGTGTCAGTTTCAGCTGTCCGCTGTAGTGATTGGTATATTGGGTCCAGGTCGATGTGTCTGATGGTGGAATTTGTGGATGAATGCCATGCCTCTAGGAATTCCCTGGCTGTTCTCTGTCTGGCTTGCCCTATGATAGTAGTGTTTTCCCAGTCGAAACACTGTTGCTTGTTGTCTGAGTGTGTGGCTACTAGGGATAGCTGGTCGTGTCGTTTCGTGGCTAGTTGGTGTTCATGTATGCGGATTGTTAGCTGTTTCCTGTTTGTCTTATATAGTGTTTTGTGCAGTCCTTGCATGGTATTTTATAAACTACATTAGTTTTGCTCATGTTGGGTATTGGCTCCTTTGTTCTGGTAAGTTGTTGTCTGAGCGTGGCTGTTGGTTTGTGTGACGTTATGAGTCCTAGGGGTCGCAGTAGTCTGGCTGTCAGTTCTGAAACGCTCCTGATGTACGGTAGTGTGACTAGTCCTTTTGGTTGTGGCATGTCCTCGTTCCGTGGTCTATCTCTTAGGCATCTGTTGATAAAGTTGCGCGGGTATCCGTTTTTGGCGAATACCTTGTATAGGTGTTCCTCTTCCTCTTTTCGCAGTTCTGGTGTACTGCAGTGTGTTGTAGCTCTTTTGAATAGTGTCCTGATGCAGCTTCGTTTGTGCGTGTTGGGGTGGTTACTTTCATAGTTTAGGACTTGGTCTGTGTGTGTTGTTTTCCTGTGTACCCTTGTGGTGAATTCTCCGTTCGGTGTTCTCTGTACTATCACGTCTAGGAATGGGAGTCGGCTATCCTTTTCTACTTCTCTCGTGAATCGGATGCCTGTGAGTGTGGCGTTGATGATCCGGTGTGTTTTTTCTATTTCCGTGTTTTTGATGATTACGAAAGTGTCATCGACATATCTGACCCAGAGTTTGGGTTGAATTTGTGGTAGGGCTGTTTGTTCTAACCTTTGCATAACTGCCTCTGCTATGAGTCCCGAGATTGGTGATCCCATGGGTGTTCCGTTGATTTGTTCATATATCTGATTGTTGAATGTAAAGTGGGTAGTGAGGCATAAGTCCAGTAGTTTAAGTATGCCGTCTTTGTTGATAGGTTCCGCCTCCTGTTTTTTTAGATTAGATTAGATTAGATTAGATTTACAGTGTGGAAACAGGCCCTTCGGCCCAACAAGTCCACACCGACCCGCCGAAGCGCAACCCACCCATACCCCTACATTTACCCCTTACCTAACACTAGGGGCAATTTAGCTTGGCCAATTCACCTGACCCGCACATCTTTGGACTGTGGGAGGAAACCGGAGCACCCGGAGGAAACCCACGCAGACACGGGAAGAACGTGCAAACTCCACACAGTCAGTCGCCTGAGTCGGGAATTGAACCCGGGTCTACAGGCGCTGTGAGGCAGCAGTGCTAACCACTGTGCCACCGTGCCGCCCATAAAGGTTTTCTGTTCTGTATGTCCAGTCGGTTGGCTATTGTTTCTCTGGCTAGGGTTTTGTCAATCGAAGTGAACAGTGCCGTCACGTCGAATGAGATCATGGTTTCTTCTTTGTCTATGTGTGTATTCCTGACGGCGTCCAAGAATTCCTGTGTTGATTGTATGGAGTGTTTGGGTCCGCTGACCAGGTGTTTCAGTTTCTGTTGTAGTTCTTTGGCCAGTTTGTATGCTGGTGTCCCTGGTAGTGATACTATGGGTTTGAGTGGGATGTCTGGTTTGTGTACTTTGGGTAGTCCATAGAATCTGGGGGTGTTGTTGCTTTCTGGTTTCATTCTTCGTAGGTCCGCTTTGGTTATCTGTCCATTTTTTTGTAGATTCCTTAGAGTGTTATTTATTCTATTGGTGAGTTGTGGTGTGGACTCATAACGGCACACAAACCAACAGCCACGCTCAGACAACAATTTACTAGAACAAAGGAGCCAATACCCAACATGAGCAAAACTAATGTAGTTTATAAAATACCATGCAAGGACTGCACAAAACACTATATAGGATAAACAGGAAGACAGCTAACAATCCGCATACATGAACACCAACTAGCCACGAAACGACACGACCAGCTATCCCTAGTAGCCACACACTCAGACAACAAGCAACAGTGTTTCGACTGGGAAAACACTACTATCATAGGGCAAGCCAGACAGAGAACAGCCAGGGAATTCCTAGAGGCATGGCATTCATCCACAAATTCCATCAACAGACACATCGACCTGGACCCAATATACCAATCACTACAGCGGACAGCTGAAACTGACACCCGGAAGCGGCAAGGACAGACCACTATAAATGCCGGAAGAAACATCAAAGAAGCGCTTCGCAGGAGACTCCACAGCACTGATGATGTCTCCTAGCCAGGGGACGAAATGTTTGCAACAAAAACTTCCAGCTCGGCGAACAGAACCACTACAACAAGCACCCGAGCTACAAATCTTCGCACAAACTTTGAATTCACCTAACTGGCACATCTTTAGACTGTGTGCAGAAACCAGAGCACCTGGAGGAAATACATGCAGAAACGGGGAGAATGTGCAAACTCCACACAGACAGTCACCCGAGGCTGGAATCAAACCCAGCTCCCTGGTGCTATGAGGCAGCAGTGCTAACCACAGAGCCACCGTGCTGCCTTAAATATGGTGTGCTCTCCTGAATACACTCATTATCCTTCTAGAGGAACCTGAGAAATGCATGCTGTCTAGCAATTTTATTACCAAACTTTTAAGTAGTGGCCAGTCCTATTCTCATTTGAACAGCTCTATGCATGCCCTTACCAGTGTAGGTCATTTGCAATGATCTATAGCCATACCCACGTCTGCACGTAACTCAATAAATCTTCAGTACTATGGCACTGCCTCTTTAAGATGAGTTCAAGAATCACTTGGACCCTACTCCCTTCATCCTCCATCCCCCGAAGATATATGATGAATTAATGCCTTGGCACTGACACAATGGCAACCGTAGATTTTAGGTTCTGAGGAGAATACCGTGCTGTTGCTGTGAGGAAGAATTGTCAAATTTGCTGATAGTTAACAGAAGAAACAAATGCAGAGATTGTTTTGGCTTTTGAACAATGACATTTAACACGGAGCAGTGCTGATGAACAAAGATACCAAAGTATTGTGGCCAATATTTGAGCAACATCAAAGCAGAGCAACATGCGTCAAAATAAATGTGAAGATTCTTTTTTAACTTTGAACAAAGTTTCATCAAGGGCTGAGAAAGGTCCAGGACATTTCTTTTGACTTACTTACATACTCATGCTGGTGTTCATGTGGGTGCGCGTGTACACACACACACACACACACACACACACACACACACACATGCACACGCACACACACACCATACACACACACACACACACACAAAAACACACACACTACATACACACAAGCACTACACACACACCACACACACATGCACACGCACACACACACCATACACACACACACACAACATACACACAAACACTACACGCACACACACCATACACATAAACACTACACACACACACTACATACACACAAACATTACACACCACACACCCACACACACACGCACACGCACACACACCATACACACAAACACTACACACACACCACACACACACAAACACTACACACACACCATACACACTATACGCGCACACAGAGAAACACTACACACACACACACACCACACACACTATAGGCGCACACAGAGAAACACTACACACACACAGACACACACACTACAGATGCACAAACAGACATGCTACACATGCACACACACACAGACACACACACTACATACACACAAGCACTACACACACACTCCAGACGCACACAGAGATACACTACACACACACACACACACACACACACACACACACACACACACACACACACACACACACACACACACACACACAGAGACGAACAATTCAGACAGTAGGAATGAAGGCCCAGCCCTGACAATAGCACCCTTACTCAGTTGGTTATTATCTCACCTCTGGATCAGCTGAGAATGGGCTCAAATTGTTTAGAAACATGGTGAGCAGGAGGGGGCCCAACAAACCTACCATGCCTTGCGACTAGATCATGGTTGATCATGCAGCTGCACACCATTTTCCCTCTCAATCCCCATCTCCTGTCTTTAGAAGGGAACACAACCAGAAATAGATGGGAGAACTGTGGCAGTGGTGGAGTGGGGTTTGGGCTGGTGCGGTACCCGGCTACATTGGCAAGGTCCAGTAAGGCCTCATAGTGGTCAGAGCATGGGTGGAGGTGAGATGGTGCCGAAGAGTGGGCAATTTTATTCAGTGGCAGTGGCAGGGTGAAAGAAACTCATGCCTGATCATTAGCCCCAAGGCTCATTGTGGAGCACTTAACAAGGAGGACAGTGATGTTGAACACTATCTCTTTATTTTTCTACCTTTCAAGCCGATAGAGAGGTAATGGCCTAGTGGTATTATCAGTAGACTATTAATCCAGAAACTCAGTTAATGTTCAAACCCTGTCATGGTAGAATTTGAATTTGATAATAATCTGGAATTGAGAATCTACTGAAGACCATGGATCCATTATTGATTATCAGGAAAACCCACCCAGTTCACTAATGACCTGTGGGGCAGGAAGCTGCCATCCTTCCCTGATCTGGCCTATGTGTGACTCCAGACCCACAGCAATGTGGTTAACCTTCAACTGCCCTGTGAAATGTGCTAGCAGGTCACTCGGGTCAGGGGCAACTAGGGATGGGCAATGAATGCTGGTGATGCCCAGCTGAATTAAAAAGGAAACTGCTTGTGTTAGTTTTTCTGGGTTTGAAAATGATGCCGGAGAGTGTTGACACTATACAAGAGTGCATTTTGTAACAAGATAGAAGTGACAATAAATAAATCAAATTAAATTTTAAAAGAAATCTGTGGACTGAAAACCAGAATTGAGGTTTCAACTGAGGTGACCCTTCTTCAGAACTGGGTCTTGAATGGGCTCATTGTCTGTGTTTCCACAGCTCTTTGAAGTATACCCCATTCTCTGAGTGAAGACATTCCTTCCCATCCCAGTCCTGAATGGTCAACTGTGTCCCTGGTTCGAGAGCCCACCCATACCCAGCACCCTTCCTGCATCCACCTTGGTTGAACCCTGGAAGTATTTTACGTGCTTCGTTGAGACTCTAGCACACCCTAGAGAATACAGACCCAATTCTCCTCAATCTTTCCTCATAAGACCATCCCAGTATTGCAAACAATAGGCCTGGTGAAACTTCGTCACGCTCCATGTATTGCAAGAATGTTCCTTCTCAGGGAAGGAAGCTAAGGCAGCGCACAGTCCTCCAGGGGTGACCTCACAAAGGCTGTATACATTTATTGGCAGTAACACTCCTTTAATCCAGGTATCCATCTCTGATACTCCAGGAGGTCATAGAGGAAGTGCTGCACTGCTGTGTTGAGCCTTCTCAGCCAAGAAAGACCCTTTAACACTAGTTTGAAGAAGAGATCTGATATTAGCATGGTAAAAGGAAGCTTGCAAGAGACATAAAATTCAATAAGAAACGATTTATAGTTATGTAAAGGGAAGGCAGTTGGTTAAGAACACTGTTATGAATTGGACCAAACCCCCTCAAAATATTCAGAAGATAGTCTAGACCCTAATGTTTTCTTATTTTACAGATGCAATTCCAGAAGCAATTTGATTGGTTAAACTACCGGATTTAAAGCAAAACACTATATTCATTCACTATAGTTAAAATGCAACTAATTAAAGAAGGAGTTGGCATAACTTAATTCTATGAAAAACTTGACAGAATAATAAACACAGTAACTATTACTAATTATCTGTTCCAATACAGTAACATCACCAAGCCACACCCCCGGCAAAAACAAATTCGGATTGTCTCACATGCAACACCCTTGGCAGGCAGAGAACCGAGAGAGGGAGAAAAATTGCTTCCACCTCTTCCAGAGCCAGCAGTAACTACTGAAAGCCAAACTAAAGATTTGGGTTCTGTGGGAGTTTGACCACACCCATTCAGGCTGCTCCTATTGTTCCAACTTTAAAAAGAAAACAGGGCCTCAGAAACTGATTACTCTAGTGGCTCTGGAAGATTGCTCTTCACCTTTGTCTTAAAACCTCTCTTCAAAAAAAAACAGGCCAAAATAACCTTTTAACCACAGCATTAACACAATACTATTGGCCTATTGAAGTCTGAGAGTAAGGATATTGTCAATGACCAGGGCGGGAAATGACAGACATTCCGAACAATTATTTAGTTTCTTATCTACAGCACATGGACTGTAGCAGTTCAAGAAGGCAGCTCACCAACACCTTCTCAAGAGAGAAAAGGGACAGGCAACAAATGCTGGACCAGCCAGCAACACCTATGTCCCATGAGGGAACAGTCAAGAATAGTCAAGAAGCACAGAATACAGACTATGTCTAAGAGATAAGAGGTATAATGGTGTAAATAATTAGTGTTGTTAATAAGCTTCAAGAGATCTGTCTCAACAAGAACCCAGACTTTTGGTATATGTATGTGAGTGAAATGGTTCCAAGGCTGCGAATCTTTAATTATGAAAAATATATGAGTCATTCGGACTGTTTTTCTTGTTGAGGAGAAGGCTGAGAACAAATTGGGTAATATTTTTCAACACGTAGGACAGATTAGATAAGGAGAAACTTTTCCTACTTATAAAGGTTTTGAGGACCAGAGAACACCATATTCAAGTGTTTCGCAAAAGAAGCAAGTGATCTTTATCAAGCAGTCCGTAGTTAGGATCAGGAACACGTGGCTTGGAAATAGGGTCAAAGCAGGTTCAGCCAAAGCATTCAAGAGGGCGTTGGATATTTATTTGCTAGAAACATGTGCGGGAAGAGGGGAAAAAGGCAGAGAATTGTCAGTAGACAATCAGACAGCTAATGGCTGAATGGCTACTTCCAACATTTCATCCACTCTGATTCTGTGAAGAAGAGAGAAGACAACAAAATAAAATATTGTACACATTTTTAACTGGTATTTTAAAGAAAATAGAAATACAAAAGAAAGATGGAAAATAAACTTCTAAGCATGGGTTGGAACTCCACAGACATTGTGTCAGAAGTTTAGCTATTCAAAGGAATAATCAAACTTGACTTAATTGTTAAACAAGTAGCTGGTAAAGAAAGACGAGCAAGTAAAAAATGAGGTCTGCAGATGCTGGAGATCACAGCTGCAAATGTGTTGCTGGCCAAAGCACAGCAGGTCAGGCAGCATCTCAGGAATAGAGAATTCTCTATTCCTGAGATGCTGCCTGACCTGCTGTGCTTTGACCAGCAACACATTTGCAGCAAAGAAAGACGAGCAGTCAATGTCTTTATTCTTTGGGAAACAAAGGATTATGAAGAGTTAAATTCTTCAATATTTCTCATGAAGACTATAAAGTTCCTGACAATATATCCTGGATTTTAGAAGACCAACTCAGAAGCATAGCAAATAGGGACAAGAATGGGCCATTCAGCCCTTTGGTTCTGCTCCACCATTCAATATGGTCATGACTGATCATTCAACTCCATACCATATCCCCGCTTTCACCACATTCTCTTTGATCCCTTTAGCCCTAAGAATTATATCTAATTTCTTTTTGAAAATGTTTGATGCTTTTGGCCTGAAATGCTTTCTATGACAGAGAATCCCATAGGCTGACCACTGTCTGAGAAAGCAACATCTTCGCATCTCAGTCCGAAAAATGGTCTACTCCAAATCCTTAGGTCTGGTTCTGTACTTCCCTGGTCATCGGGAACATCCTTCCAGTGTTCACCCTGTTAGGCCGTGAAGGTTGATACAATTTCAGGATAAAGAGGCTTCAGCTCGTGTCACATCAAAAACAGTCAGAGCTGAAAATGTGTTGCTGGAAAAGTGCAGCAGGTCAGGCAGCATCCAAAGAGCAGGAGAATCGACGTTTCGGGCATGAGCCCTTCTTCAGGAATTCCTGAAGAAGGGCTCATGGCCGAAATATCGATTCTCCTGCTCTTTGGATGCTGCCTGACCTGCTGCGCTTTTCCAGCAACACATTTTCAGCTCTGATCCCCAGCATCTGCAGTCCTCACTTTGTCCTCAAAAACAATCAGGCAAAATAACTGACCAATTCATAGCCAAGTGTTAATGCAAAGGTTCAGAATGTGATTTCACCAAAAGTAAATTATCTAACAACTAGTCATTGCTTGTATACACAGTAAATCCTTCAGAAAAGCACTTCCCGATAAACTGAAAGAATATACCACTGATGAACTGTTGGAAGAAGGTTACAAATTCAAAACAATCATTACAACTCAACAATAGCCTGGAGTGCTTCATTCTAGAACAACTGTTGCAGCGTTTAGCGTGATCAGGAAAAACATTCATTTCTTGTATGAGTTGTGACCTATCTTTCCCAGCAAGGCACAGTCCAGTATTTTGTGACAATAATTTAAGAGATGTTCTAGAAGATGCAGATGATACACTTGGGAAGGACAAGCTGGGCAAGGGAACCCCTGGGAAGCACTGAGGATCAGAGGGACCCTGGGGTACATGTGCACTGATCCCTTAAGGTATCACGCCAGGTAGATAATGTGGTTATGAAGGTATATGGTATACTTAGTTAAAAATCACACAACACCAGGTTACAGTCCAACAGGTTTATTTGGAAGCACGAGTTTTCAAAGCGCTGCTTCTTCATCAGGTGGTTGTCCAAAGTTACAGTTGCACAGAAAATGTACAAAATACAAAGTTAAAAATCACAATACACCAGGCTATAGGGCAACAGGTTGTGTGATTTTTAACTTTGCACACCCCAGTCCAACACCAGCGTCTCCAAATTATGGTAAACTTGCCTTTATTAGCTGAGGCATAGAGTTTAAAAGCAGGAATTGTATAAAACATTAACCAGGCCACAGCTAGAATATTTTGTGCAGTTCTAAAATCCACCATATAGGTGGGATGTGATAGCATTGGAGAGGGTGCTGAAAATGTGTCGCTGGAAAAGCACAGCAGGTCAGGCAGCATCCAAGGAACACAAAATTCAACGTTTTGGGCATAAGCCCTTCTTCAGGAACTCCAACGGGTCAACATTTCCTTTCTGTCTAGCCTATCCATGCCCCTCATAAATTTAAACACCTCAATCATATCACCTCTTAATCTCCTGTGCTTCAAGAAAACCTTCATCTTTTCGATCTCCCTTCATTCCTAGAACTCTTCAGCTGAGGCAATACCCTGGGAAAACACCTTTGCACCCTCTCCAATGGAGGAGAAAGTGAGGTCTGCAGATGCTGGAGATCAGAGCTGAAAAGCGGTTGCTGGTTAAAGGGCAGCAGGTCAGGCAGCATCCAAGGAACAGGAAATTCGACGTTTCAGGCATAAGCCCTTCTTCACGAATTCCTGAAGAAGGGCTCATGCCTGAAATGTCGATTCTCCTGCTCCTTGGATGCTGCCAGACCTGCTGCACTTTACCAGCAACACCTTTTCAGCTCTGATCTCCAGCATCTGCAGACCTCACTTTCTACCCGTTGGAGTGACCAATGACTGAAAGGCATGGATTTAACACAAGAAACAGAAGGTTCAGAGGGAAGGTGAGGGCAGAGTGCATTCACCCAGAGGGTGGTAGAAATCTGGAACTAACTGCCTGGAAAGGTGATTAAGGCAGACACCATCATAATTCATGTGCATGAAACGCAGAAGGTTGGTGTACAGCTGCAGCAGGTAATTAAGAAGGCAAATAGATTATTCTCCTTCATTGTCAGAAGGATGGAGGTTATGCTGCAGCTGTACAGAGTGCTGGTGAGGCCACACCTGGAGTACTGTGTACACTTCTGGTCTCCTTACTTGAGAAAGGATGTATTCGCACTGGAGGGGGTGCCGAGGAGGTTCACCAGATTGATTCCAGAGTTGAGGGTGTTCGCTTATGTGGAGGGACTGAGTAAACTGGGATTATATTCATTGGAATTTAGAAGAATAAGAGGGATCTTATATAGAAACATATAAAATTATGAAGGGAACAGATCAGATAGAAACAGGGAGGTTGTTGCCACTGACGGAACTAATGGGCACAGCCTCAAAATAAGGGGGAGCAGGTTTAGGATGGAGTTGAGGAGGAACTTCTTCACCTAAAGGGTTGTGAATCTGTGGAACTCCCTGTCTAGTGAAGCAGCTGAGGCTACCTCACTGAATGTTTTTAAGGCAAAGATTAATATTTTTTGGAACAGTAAAGGAATTAAGGATTAGGGTAAATGGATGGTCAAGTGTAGTTAAGGCCATGAAAAGATCAACCATGATCTTATTAAATGGTGGAACGGGCTTGAGGGGCAGATAGTCTACTCCTGCTCCTTGTTCTTATGTTCTTAAAGCATTTAAGAAGTTTGTAAATCTGTACTTGTCATGTGAAATCGTACAAGGCTATGGCCCAGGTACTGGAATATGGGATTAGAATAGTCAAGTGGTTATTTTCTGTCAGTGCAGACACAATGGGCTGAAAGGCCTTTAGCAGCTGCTGTAGGTCTCTCTGAATCTAACAGGAAATTGGGTTAAGGCGGAGAAAGTGAGGACTGCAGATGTTGGAGATCAGAGTCGAGAGTGTGTTGCTGGAAAAGCACAGCGGGTCAGGCAGCGTCCGAGGAGCAGGAGAGTTGACGCTTCGAGCATAAGCTCAACATCAGGAATGTGAGGGACTGCCCAATGGGAGGGGGTAGGGCTGGGGGAAAGGTAGCTGGAAATTCGGTTGGTAGGGGGTACTGCTGGTAGGTCAGAGAGGAGGGTGGAGAGGATAGGTGGGAAGGTAGATGGACAGGTAAGATAGTTCAAGAGGGCGGTGCCGAGTTGGAAGGTTGGATCTGGAATAAGGTGGAGGAGGGGAAATGAGGAAACTGGTAAATCAACATTGATTCCATGTGATTGGCAGGTCCCAAGGTGGAAGATGAGGTGTTCTTCCTCCAGGTGTTCTGGAGGTTGCGATTTGGTGGCAAAGGAGGCCCAGGACGTGCATATCCTTGCAGAGTGGGAGGGGGAGTTGAAGAGTTCAGCCACAGGGCAGTGGGGTTGTTTAGTGCTTATGTGCCAGAGATGTTCTCTGAAAGGTTCGCAAATTGGTGTCCTGTCTCCCCTGTGTAGAGGTGACCATATCAAGAGCAGCCTACCCAGTAGATGACGTGTGTGGAACTACAGTTAATCTCTGTCAGGTGTGGAAGGATCCTTTGGGGCCTTGAATGGAGGTAAGGGGAGAGGTGGAGGCACAGGCTTTCCACCTCTTGCAGTGGCAAGGAAAGGTGCTGGGAATGGAGGGTGGGTTGGTAGAGGGTATGGACCTAACAATGGAATCACAGAGGGAATGGTCTCTGCAGAACACGGATAGAGATGGAGAAGGAAATACATCCCTGGTGATGGGGTCTGTTTGTAGATGGTGGAAATGACAGAGGATGATGTGATGTATCCGAAGGTTGATGGGGTAGAAGGTGAGGACCGGGGGTTCTGTCCTTGTTGAGTTTGGAGGGGAGGGATTCAAGGGCAGAGATTGGGAAGTGGAGGAAATGCGCTGGAGGGTATTGTCGACCACATAGGAGGGGAAATTTCAGTCCTTGAAGAAGGAGGCCAACTGGGATGTTCTGGAAGGGAATTGGTCCTCTTGGGAGCAGAGGTGGAGGAATTGGGAATAAGGGGTAGCGTTTTTACAGAGAGGGAGCAGGGAGGAGCAGGAGGAGGTGTAGCCCAGATAGTTGTGGGAGTCGGTGAGTTTGAAGTAAATGTCTGTGTTGAGTCGGTCACCAGAAATGAAGATGGAGAGGTCCAGAAGGGGAAGGGAGTGTCTGAGATAGTCCAGGTGAACTTGAGGTCGGGGTGGAATGCGTTTGTGAAGTCGATGAACTGTTCGACCTCCTCGTGGGAGCACGAGGTGGCACCGATGCAGTCATCGATGTAACCGGGGAAAAGGTGTGGAGTGGTGCCGGAGCAGCTGCGGAAGATGGACGGTTCCACGTATCCGATGAAGAGGCAGGCATAGCTGGGGCCCATACAGTTGCCCATGAGTACCCCTTTGGTCTGGAGGAAGTGGGAGGATTAGAAGTAGAAATTGTTGAGGCTGAGGACCAGTTCAGCCAATCGAATGAGTGTGTCAGTGGAAGGGTACTGGCTGAATCGGTGGGAGAGGAAGAAATGGAGGGCTTGGAGGCCTTCACCATGGCTGGTGGATGTGTACAGGGACTGGGTATCCATGGTGAAGATGAGGAGTTGGGGCTGGGGAAACAAAAGTCATGGAGGAAGTGGAGAGCGTGGGTGATGTCCTGAATGTGTGTGGGGAGATCCTGGACAAAGGGGGACAGAACGGTGCCAAGGTATGCAGAGTTAAGTTTGGTGGGGCAGCAGCAGGTGGAGATGATGGGTTTTTTTTTAGATTACCTACAGTGTGGAAACAGGCCCTTCGGCCCAACAAGTCCACACCGACCCGCCGAAGCGCAACCCACCCATACTTCTACATTTACCCCTTACCTAACACTACGGGCAATTTAGCATGGCCAATTCACCTGGCCCGCACATCTTTGGACTGTGGGAGGAAACCGGAGCACCCGGAGGAAACCCACGCAGACACGGGGAGAACGTGCAAACTCCACACAGTCAGTCGCCTGAGTCGGGAATTGAACCCGGGTCTCAGGCGCTGTGAGGCAGCAGTGCTAACCACTGTGCCACCGTGCCGCCAGGTTGACCGGGGCAGTCAGGGTTGTGAATTTTGGGTAAGAGGTAGAACTGGGAGGTGCGGGGTTGGGGAACAATGAGGTTGGAGGCTGTGGGTGGGAGATCCCCTGAGGTGATGAGGTTGTGGGTGGTCTAGGAGATGATGGTTTGGTGATGGAAGGTGAAGTTGTGGTTGAGGGGGTGAGTTGGCATCTGGTTTCAGCGGTGTATAGGTCGGTGCACCAAACTACCATTGTGCACCCCCCCTCGCCCCCCCCTTATCCGTTGGTTTGATGGTAAGGTTGGGTTTGGAGCAGAGGGAGTGGAGGGCTGCGTGTTGCGAGGGGGAGAGGTTGGAGTGGGTGAAGGGGTGGACAGGTTGAGGCACTCAATGTCACAGCAGCAGTCGGAGATGAAGAGATTGAGGGTGGGTAACAGATCAGCGCAAGGCGTCCAAGTAGATGGGATGTGTTGGAGGCAGGAGAAGGGGTCACAGGAATGTGGGTGGTAGTCCCGATGGAAAATGTAAGCGAGGACTGTGGAAGCAAAATTCAATGTTGTGACGCGTGTTGAATTAGTTGATCTGCAAGCGTAGTGGGATGATGGTGAGGCCTTTACTGATCATTCAGCCTCAGTGAGGGGGAGGTCTGGGCAGATGGTGAAAACATGGCAAGATTGGGGGCTAGGACTTGGTGTGGGGCTGGAGTTGGGAGTGGGGGTGGAGACTGTGACTGAAGTGGGTGTGGTCATGGCATTGTGGGTGATGTCACAGAAGGAAGTGACCCCACATACTGTGGGGTCAGGGGGGAGGAAGCTTGCATTCGTTGGCATTCACAAGGGCAGAAGTGACATGAGAGAAGTCGAATTACTCAGTAAGACCCTAAATATAACACATGGCAGCATGTGAAGAAAAATCAGCCAAGGAACAATGTCAAGGGCATTTCTAAGTGTCTATCTCTCGCAGACAAACAAATCATTGTCATTCACAACTTTCAACACTGTGGCAGCTTACAGATTCGAGTCAGACAGGACAGTTCATGTTGTGGGGAAAACCGTGAAGTCAGAGTTGGGGTTCAATGACAGAGAGGAAGAACTTTGTAAAAGCAGGTCATGATGCTCTTTGCAGGTGTTGTTTACACTGCTGCTTGGTCAAGTGAAGGGGATGCAATGCAGTTGGGTTGGAGCCAGGGCAGATACAGAAAGGGAAAGTTGTCTGGTACAAGGAAATAATGGAGCTCTGGGGAGAGATAGACACCAACAGCCCAGTGGTCAGCTACGAGTCTTCTCTCAACCGGAGCACATCAAGATACTTATATACATTTTGTAATACAATAAGTCAGTGATGAGGTTATTGTCTTTGTAACTGTTTGTTTGTTGTAAACATTGCAGAATTGTTGTAAGTTTTGATGCAGTCATTGTCAGTTCCAGCGCAGCCTTTGTTAATTTCAGTGCGGTCATTGTCAGTTTCAGCGCAGACATTATCAGTTTCAGTGTCTGCATGGAGGTCCATTGCTGTAGTAATGGATGGTAATCACTCTTCCTGAGAAGGACGATTACTGCAGCCCTGGCTATTAGCACTTTGTATTGGTTCCGTACAAGCTGTTAGCATTTCTATCAAAAGTGTTGGCTGAACCCTGACACTTTGGCGGGCAGTGTACGCTACCCATGTGTATTCTCTCCCCGACCCACCTTAAAGTAATCAACTAGGCTGTGAGTGCATTGTGCTGGCATTCTGGTGGCAGTTTCCTGTTGGTTCTGCTGTCTCTCTCCATATTGTGGTCCAGCGGCCATCTTGTGTGTCAAGTAGCCTACTTATGGCTCAGCGGCCATCTTGTGTGTCCATGTGCCTATGTCACCCTGCTCCATGCAATCTCCCACTTCAGTACACATGGTCAAATGATTCACCACAGAGACACTGTCAGAAAAGCTGAATCCTTGACCTCCTTCAGTTGTAAAAGCCATACCACTCTATTTTTCTGTATTTTTAACTGTGGATTCTAATAGGGAAAACAATAATGAGTATTGTGGAAAGGCTCATTGTACTTTGTAAAAGCAGGTTATGATGCTCTTTGCAGGTGTTGTTTACACTGCTGCTTGTTCAAGTGAAGGGGATGCATTGCAGTTGGGTTGGAGCCAGGGCAGATACAGAAAGGGAAAGTTGTCTGGCAAAATGTAGCTGATTTAGGGGATAACCAATACTTCTTTGTAATATTGCATGGATTCCAGATCAGACAGGCATGTGCCTTTAAGTCAGTCATGACATTATGATGAAGATCCGGTAAGATTCTCACTTTCAGTCACTACCTCCTCAATGCTATGGAGTTAGCTAGTCATATCTATCTATATAATGAACAATACAGTCATTAAGTACAGAAACCACATAATACGCTAGTCTTAGATATCATAACAATCTAAGTGTCTAGTGTTGCTTATAAATCTCAAGATATCTGTTTCAACAAGAACCTGGTCTTTGGGGTATAGGTTACCTGAATTAACATATAGTGACAGGCTTAAATTACTTGACACTGATAATGGTGTTTGGCCAATGAAACTACGTCATTTCCATGTTAGAAAACTTCAAGCAGTCCTTCACCAGCTGAACAGTATCTTGCTGTGAAGAAATGTACTAAAATATGATCAGAGGTGGGAGCGGGTAGCGAAAGCAGGAACAAGGAAAGCCACTGTACTGACAAAGTGTACACCCAGACCTACTTGTTTGTAACCCTTAAATCTACTGATCAACATTGGCTCCTGGCTCCCCTAAAACTACAGATTGAACCTTCACCTCCTCATTCTTAAATCCTTCCCAATATTCATTTTTTCAGTCAACATCAGTCAGCACTTTGGTTCCCTTATTTAAGGAACGATATTGTTTGTTGTGGTTCTGTTCGCCGAGCTGGGAATTTGTGTTGCAGACGTTTCATCCCCTGTCGCGGTGACATCCTCAGTGCTTGGGAGCCTCCTGTGAAGCGCTTCTGTGATGTTTCCTCCGGCATTTGTGGTGGTTAACCAATGAGCACCTGAGCTACAAATGCTCTCCCAAACTTTAAAGATATTATTTCATTGGAGGCAGTTCAGAGAAGGTTCCATGATGTTCCCCAAAGAGAATCTTTCCATTGACCCAGTACTCTGCCATCCTGTTATTCTTCCCAAAGTGAATCACCTCACATTTAGCTGCATTGAACTCCATTTGCCACCTCTCAGCCCAATTCTGCAGTTTATCCAAGTCTCCCTGCAACCTGTAACATTCTTCTGCACTGTCCACTACTCCACTGACTTTAGTGTCGCTTGTGAACATTCTAATCCATCCACCTATGCCTGGGTCTAAGTCATTTATAAAAATGACAAACAGCAGTGGTCCCAAAACAGATCCTTGTGGCACACCACTAGTAACCAGACTCCGGGCTGAATATTTTCCATTAACCACTACTTGCTGCCTTCTTTCAGAAAGCCAGTTTCTAATCCAAAATGTTAAATCACCCACAATCCCATGCCTCTGCATCTTCTACAACAGTCTGCCATGTGGAACCTTATCAAAGGCTTTACTGAAGTCCACGTACACAACATCAACTGCCCTACCCTCACCCACATGCTTGGTCACCTTCTCAAAAAACTCAATTACGTTTGTGAGACATGACCTGCCTTTGACGAAACCAGGTTGACTATCTCCCATCAAATTGTTGCTTGCTAGCTAATTATAAATCCTATCTTTTATAATCCTTTCCAAAACCTTTCCTATAACAGTAAGGCTCACTGGTCTATAATTACCTGGGTCGTCTCTACTGCCCTTCTTGAACAAGAGCACACCATTTGCAATCATCCAGTCCTCTGATGACTCAAAGATCAAAGCCAAAGGCTCCAACACCTCCTTGTCCCCAGCTTCCCAGAGAATCCTTGGGTAAATCCCATTCGGCCCAGGGGACTTGTCTACTTTCACTCCTTCTAGAATTGATTACACCTCCTCCTTAGTAACCTTGATCCTTTCTAATCTAATATCCCAGATATCATTCTTCTCCTCTACAATATTCTCCTTTTCCTGAGTGAAAACAGATGAGAAATATTCATTTAACACCCCTCTGATCTTCACAGGGTCCTCACACAACTTCCCACTTCCGTCTTTCACTAGGCCTATTCCTACCCTAGTCATCCTTTTATTCCTCACATACCTATAGAAAGCTTTAGGGTTCTCCTTTATTCTCCTTGCTGAAGACTGCTCATGTCCTCTCTTTGCTCTTCTTAACTCTCTCTTTAATCTAACTAAATCTGTAACTCTCTATCACCTCACCTGAACCATCTCGCCTCAACGTCACATAAGCCTCCTTCTTCCACTTAACAAGAGATGCAATTTCTGTAGTAAGGCACAGCTCCCTTACCTTATCACTTCCTCCCTGCCTGACAGGGACATACCTATCAAGGACATCTGTTCCTTAAACCACATTTCAATTGTCCCCATCCCCTGCATTTTGCTAACCCATTCTATGCATCCTAAGTCTTGCCTAATTGAATTATAATTGCCCCTCCCTCAACTATAACTCTTGCCCTGTGGCATATATCTATCCCTTTTCATCGCTAAACTAAATGTAACTGAATTATGGTCACTCTCTCCAAAGTGCTTACCTGCAACTAAATCGAACACCTGGCCAGGTTCATTACCAAGCATCAGATCCAGTGTGGCCTCCCCTCTTGTCAGCCCTTCGATATACTGTGTCAGGAAACCCTCCTGCACACATTGGACAAACCTGATCCATCCGACGTACTAGAGTTATCGCATTTCCAGTCAACGTTGGGGAAGTTAAAGTCCCCCATAATGATAATAATGTTCCTTTCACTCCTACCCAGAATCGATTTTCCAATCCTCAGCTCCACCTCCCTCGAACTCTGCAGATGCCTATAAAAAACTCCAAGCAGTGTGACCTCTCGTCTCTGTTTCTAACCTCAATCCATACCATCTCAGTAGATGAGTCCTCGTCAAAAGTTCTTTCTGTCCCCGTTATACTATCCTTGACTAACAAGGCCACACCTCCCCCTCATTTACTGCCTTGCCTGTTCTTAATGAAAGATCTAAGTCCTGGAACCTGCAACATCCATTTCTCACCCTGCTCTATCCATGTCTCCAAAATGGCCGCAACATCGAAGTTCCAGGTACCTGTCCATGCTGCAAGCTCTTCAAACCAGCTTGCTGTCTGCCAGCACATTCCTGTGACCCTGAAATCCTGTCCCTGTCCTTCCTACTCTCATCCTCCTGTGCACTGGAACTATACCTCAGATTCCCATCCCCCTGCTGAGCTAGTTTAAACCCACCCACCCCGAATAGTACCAGCAAATTGCCCACCCTGGATATTAGCACCCCTCTGGTTCAAGTGAAGACCGTTCAGTTTGTACAAGTCCCACCTTTCCCAGAATGAGCACTAATTATCCAAAAACCTGAAACCCTCCTTCCTGCACCATCCTTGCAGCCACGTGCTCTCCCTATTCCTTGCCTCGCTATCACGTTGCACGGGTAACAAACCAACGAAAACAACACAGCTTGTTTTACTTCTCAGCTTTCACCCTAGCTCCCTGAAATCCTGCCTTACATCCCTATCGCTCTTTCTACCTATGTTGTTGGTACCTACATGGACCATGACTTGGGGGTGGTCACCCTCTCCCTTCAGGGCCCCAAAGACACGATCCGAGACATCATAGACCCTGGCACACACCAACCGTGAGTCTCGTTCATTCGCAACAAACCTTCTATCCGAGCCCTAACTATTGAGTCCCCAATGACTAACACTCTTCTCCTTTCCCTCCTTCCCTTCTGTGCAACTGAGACAGACTCCCAGAGATCTGCACTCCTCTGCATGCCCCTGGTAAGTATTCTCCCCATCAGTATCCAAAACGGTATACATGTTTTTTCAGGGGAATGACCACAGGGGATCCCTGCACTGACTATTCTTTCCCCTTCAAACAGTTACCCATCTTTCGTTGTGCCTCAGAGTAACAACTTCCCTAACTCTTATCTATCACAGCCTCTACCTCCCGAACGATCCAAAGTTCACCCAGCTCTTTTTCCAGTTCCTTCATGTGATCGTGGAGGAGCGACAGTTGGGTGCACTTCCTGCAGATGTACTTGGATGGGACACTAATGGTGTCCCTGACCTCAAATATCCTGCAGGAAGAACATTCCTCTCCTTGCACTGCCATTCCTGCTAGTCCCCTTATCATGAAGTAAAAAGGAGACGCTTACCTGGTATCTCCCTGGTCTTTAAGGTTAGAGGAGGTGGATGGGTGGGAGGCCCTACAAAGGTAGGGTCTCGGGTTTAGAAAACACTGACTTATATAGCTGGAGGGAAATAAAAAACACGTCCTTCCTTTCCCAGAAACCTCTGCTCTCCGATGTCAGATGTAAAGACTCAAATCAGTGACTCACCGCTCCTGGTAGGCCTCTGATCCAAGCTCCCACCCTTCGTGCTGCTGCTGCTGAGAAACGGAAATGGAGGACCCCCTCGCTTGAGGTGAGTTTTTAAAGACTCAAATCAGTGACTCACCACTTCCGATAGGCCCCTTGTCCACGCTCCTGCTCTTCATGCTGCTGCTGAAAAACAGAACTGCTGTTTTGGACTCCCAATCCTGGGGAAAAGACCTTGTCTATTTACCTTGTCAATGTCACCTTATCTAATTACCCTGTCAATGTCCCTTATGTGAATAAAAGTGAGGGTCTCCCAAATAGCCTACCCCTGCTTCTAATTCATATATCGGTGTTCCTCGACGAGTGGGAAATGTCTATTTGAGGCTGCAGTCGGATCAGCCACAATCTAGCAGAGCAGGCTGTGAGAGCTGAATGGCCTCCTTCCACTGGTAATTCTTTTGCCAAGCAACACAACCCAGTTGCAAGATTCTTTTGCAGGTGAATGAAGATGGAAGGCACTGGGTGTCGGTTTTGTCAGGGTCCGGGCATTTTTGATTTGATGTTGGAGAATGGTCACTTTCCAGAATGTTCTTTCGATTTCTGTGCAGCAGGGGGCAGTCTGTCCACAAGGAGGATGCGCCCAGTTGTCTCTACAGCTGGCATCCAGATGTTCGCTCGGAGAGAGCAGTGAATCCTAGAGCTGGTTAGAGATCTTTGGCAGGAACACGTGCTGTTCCTCTGCTTTGGCAACCCCCCTCGCACCCTGCTGAGACATTATTTCTTTCTCTCCCACGACTTAGTTACTTTTTCTTTAGTACTTCCAGCGCCTATAATCAAGGCAGATCCCGTGAATCCAATGCGGGACCAATTCAGTGGTTGGAAAATGAGGCTGATGAGTAGGTGTTATCCATTTCAATTGACGTCTCTACCCCCCAACCATTCCCTCATCAAATCTTCCTTGTACTTGGGGAAAAAAAGACTTGTCTTGATACATAATCCGCGTTAGATCTGAAGAAGGATCACTGGACCTGAAACGTCAACTCTGTGTTTTTCTCTCTCTAGACACAGCCAGATCCGCCATGATTCAACAGCAATTTTCTGTTTTCTCTGCAAGAAATGATAACAAATCACTTGAGAAACGCTGGCAAACGATAAACAGATGATCACCAACTTCAAATTTCCCTCAACCCATTTTAGGTCTCTGGCGCGCAGCCACTGTCATGACGGAGAAAACATGGCAGCCAACCCACGCACAGCAAGATCTCACAAAAGGCAAGATGGTGAAGCCCTGATGCTCTGTTTCCTGTCTCAACCCAGAAAGAAGTGGTTGAAAATTAAGGGCACACAAACCCCTGCAAACCTCATCGTAGATACAGCAAACAAAGAACAAAGAAGATCACAGCACAGGAAGAGACCCTTCGGCCTTCTAAGCCTGTGCCAATCCAGATCCTCTATCTAAACCTGTCGCCTATTTTCTCAGGGCCTGTATCCCTCTGCTCCCGGCCCATTCATGCATCTGTCTCGATACATCGTAAATGATGCTATTGTGCCTGCGTCTACCACCTTCACTGGCAACGCGTTCCAGGCACCCACCACCCTCGGCGTAAAGATCTTTCCACACATATCTCCTTTAAACTTTTCCCCTCTCACCTTGAACTCATGATCCCTGGTAATTGAGTTCCTCCACTCTGGGAAAAAGCTTCTTGCTAACCACCCTGTCTATACCTCTCATGATTTTGTAGACCTCAATTAGGTCCCCCCTCAACCTCCATCTTTCTAATGAAAATAATCCTAATCTATTCAACCTCTCCTCATAGCTAGAACCCTCCATAAGCAGGCTACATCCTGGCGAACCTCTTCTGCACCCTCTCCAAAGCATGCACATCCTTTCAGTAATGTGGTGACCAGAACTGTATACAGTATTCCAAATGTGGCCGAATCAAAGTCTTATACAACTGTAACATGGCCTGCCAACTCTTGTCCTTAATACCCCGTCCGATGAAGGAAAGCATGCAGAGTGCTTTCTTGACCACTCTATCGAACTGCGTTTCCACCTTCATGGATCAATGGAACTGAACACACAGATCTCTCTGTGCATCAGTTTTCCCCAGGAATTTCCCATTTACCTTATAGTTCGCTCCTGAATTGGATCTTCCAAACTGCATCACCTCATGTTTGCCTGAATTGAACTCCAACTGCCATTTCTCTGCCCAACTCTCCAATCTACCTATATTCTGCTGTATTCTCTGACAGTCCCCTTCAATGTCTGCGACTCCATCAAGCTTAGTGTCTTTTGAAAACTTGCTAATCAGACCACCTATATCTTCCTCCAGATTATTTATGTATATCACAAACAACAGTGGTCCCGATACAGATCCCTGTGAAACACCACTGGTCACTGTTCTCCATTTTGAGAAATTCCCTTCCACTACTACGCTCTGTCTCCTGTTGCCCAGCCAGTTCATTAAGCATCTAGCCGGTACACCCCATGCAAGTTCACTTTCTCCACCAATCTTCCATGAGAAACCTTATCAAACATCTTACCAAAGTCCATGTATATGACATCTACAGCCCTTCCTTCATCAATCAACTTTGTCACTTCTTCAAAGAAATCTATTAAGCTGGTAAGACATGACCTTCCCTGCACAATACCATACTGCCTATCACTGATAAGCCCATTTTATTCCAATGGGAATAGATCCTTCCCTCAGTATCTTTTCCAGTAGCTTCCCTACCACTGAAGTCAGGCCCACCGGTCTGTAATTACCTGGATTATCCCTGCTACCCTTCTTAAACAAGGGGACGACATTAGCAAGTCTCCAGTCCTCCGAGACCTCTCCCATGTTCAAGGATGCTGCAAAGATATCTGTTAAGGCCCCAACTATTTCCTCTCTCACTTCCCTCAGTAACCAGGGATAGATTCCATCCTGACGTGGGGACTTGTTCACTTTACTGTCTTTTAGAAAGACTGAACATTTCCTCTCTCCTTATGCCTAGAGTAATCAAACATCTATCCCTAACCTCAACATCCGTCATGCCCCTCTCCTCAGTGAATACTGATGCAAAGTACCCATAAAGAATCTCACCCGTTTTCTCTGACTCCACGTATAACTTTCCTTCTTTGTCCTTGAGTGGGCCAACCCTATCTCCAGTTAGCCTCTTTCTCCCAGACATAAATCAAAGGCTTTGGGATTTTCCTTAATGCTGTTTGCTAAAAATATTTCATGACCCCTTCTAGCCCTCTAATTCCTCATTTCAGATTGGTCCTACTTTCCTGATATTCTTCCAAAGCTTCATCTGTTTTCAGTCGCCTAGACCACCTGGTATGCTTCCTTTTTCCTCTTAGCTAGTCTCACAATTTCACCTGTCATCCATGGTTCTCTAATTTTGCCATTTCTATCTCTTATTTTCATAAGGACATGTCTGCTCTGCACTCTAAACAACCTCTCCTTAGAGCATGTGCAGATCAACTGGCAAAGGTCTTCTCGGACATCTTCAACCTCTCCCTGCAGCAGGCCACTCTCCCTGCCTGTTTCAAGAGGCCAACATCATCCCTGTTCCTAAGAAGGCTCATGCAGCATGTCTCAATGACTATCGCCCAGTGGCCCTAACTTCAGTGGTCATGAAGTGCTTTGAAAGGCTGGTCATGGCATGAATCAACTCCAGCCTCCCCACTACTCTTGACCCATTCCAATTTGCCTTTTGGACCAACAGATCCATGTCAGATGCCACATCACTTGCCCTTCACTCCTCCCTAGAACATCTTGACACCAAGAACAGCTATGTAAGAATCCTACTCATTGACGACAGTTCAATTTTCAACACTATTAACCCCTCGAGACTGATTACTAAACTTAGTGATCTCAGACTAAGCCCCACTCTCTGCAACAGTATCCTCAGTTTCCTGACCCACAGGCCACAATGTTTCACCTTCACTAACATTCAAAACTGGAGCCCCCAGGGGTGTGTACTCATGCCCCTACTGTACTCACTGTATACCCATGACTGCGTCACCAAATACCAGTTTAATGCCATTTACAAGTTCGCTGATGACACCACCATAGTCGGCCGAATCTCAGATGGCGGCTAAACAGACTACAGTCGGGAAGTGGAAGACCTGGAAAAATGGTGCACTGAGAACAACCTAGCTCTCAATGCCGGCAAAACCAAGGAACTCATTATTGACTTTCAGCGGGATGTTCCTCATGCCCCCTACACACTAACAGCACAGAGGTAGAATGAGTGGAGAGTGTCAAGCTCCTTGGAGTGGTCATCCACAACAAGCTTTCTTGGACTCTTCATGTGGATGCACTGGTTACAAAGGCCCAACAACGTCTCTTCTTCCTCGGGCAGCTGGGGAAATTTGGGCATGATGGCGAATACCCTTGCCAACTTTTATAAGTGCACCATCAAGAGCATTCTGTCTGGGTGTATCACTACCTGGGATGGCAACTATACCACTCCAGATCGGGGATGGTTACAGAGAGTGGTGAACTCTGCCTGGACAATCACAAAGGCCAACCTCCCATCTATAGAATCCATCTACCAGGCCCACTGTCAAGGAAAGGCTGCCAGCATTCTCAAAGATCCGTCCCACCCTGGCAATGTTTTTCTACAACCTCTACCATCAGGCAGAAGGTACAGAAGCCTGAACACACGCACCAGCCAGTTTCGCAACAGTTTCTACCCTACTGTTGCTAGAATACTGAATGGACTCACAAACTCTTAACATTCGCCTGGACCTGTGTTTTTGTTTTGCCGCTGTTTACCTATTATTTACTATCTGTGCTACTTAACTCTGTGATCTGCCTGTATTGCTCACAAGACAAAGCTTTTCACTGTGCCTCGGTACACGTGACAATAAATTCAATTCAATTCAAGCTTCCTACATATCAAATGTGGATTTACCTTCAAATAGCTGCTCCCAATCAGCCGACAAAAGTGAGGACTGCAGATGCTGGAGATCAGAGTCTAGGTCAGAGTGTTGCTGGAAAAGCACAGCAGGTCAGGCAGCATCCGAGGAGCAGGAAAATCGACATTTCAAGCAAAAGCCCTTCATCAGGAACGAAAGGCAGGGAGCCTCCAGGGTGGCGAAATAAATGGGGGTGGGGCTGGGGAGAAGATAGCCAAGAGCGCTCTCTGACCTATCACCTCCATCCCCATCTCCATACTCTTGGCTACCTTCTCCCCAATCCCATCCCTCTCCCATTTATCTCTCCACCCCGGAGCCTCCCTGTCTTCATTCCTGATGAAGGGCTTTTGCCCAAAACGTTTATTTTCCTGCTCCTCGGATGCTGCCTGACCTGCTGTGCTTTTCCAGCACCACTCTGATCTAGACTCTGATCTCCAGCATCTGCAGTCTCAATCCACATTCCCCAGCTCCTGCCGAATTTTGATATAGTTGGCCTTCCCCCAATTTAGCACTCTTCTCTTAGGACCACTCTCGTCGTTGTCCATGAGTATTCTAAAACTTATGGAATTCTGATCACTTTTCCAAAGTAATCCCCCATTGAAACTTCAACCACTTAGCTGAGCTCATTTGCCAACACCAGGTCCAGGATGGTCCCTGCCCGAGTTGAACTATTTACATACTGCTCTAGAAACCCTGCTGGATGCTCCTTACAAATTCTGCTCCATGTCATCCTCTAACACTAAGTGAATCCTCGTCAATGTTGGGAAAATTGAAAATCTCCTATCACCACCACCCTGTTGCTCCTACTTCTTTCCATAATCTCTTTACATATTTGTCCCTCTACCTCACACTCGCTGTTGAGAGGCCTGTAGTACAGGCCCAACATTGTTCCCACACGCTTCCTATTTCTGAGCTCTGCCCATATTGCCTCACTGCTCGAGTCCTCCATAGTGCCCTCTTTCAGCACAGCTGTGACATCCTCTCTGACCAGTAATGCAACTCCTCCAACCCTTTTACCTCCCTCTTTATCCCGCCTGAAGCATCAATATCCTGGGACATTTAGTTGCCAATCATGCCCTTCCCTCAACCTAGTCTCAGTAATAGCAATAACATCGTGCTCCCAGGTACTAATCCAAGCCCTAAGTTCATCTTCCTCACCTATTAGGCAGCACGGTGGCACTGTTGCCTCACACCGCCAGAGACCCGAGTTCAATTCCCACCTCAGGCAACTATCTATGTGGAGTTTGCACATTCTCCCCATGTCTGCGTGGGTTTCCTCTGGGTGCTCCAGTTGCCTCCCACAGTCAGGTGGGACGACTGCAGGTTAGGTGAAGATGTGCAGGTTATGTGAATTGCCCATGCTAAATTGTCCGTAGTGTTCAGTGAAGGGGTAAATGTAGGGGAATGGGTCTGGGTGGGTTGCTCTTCGGAGGATTAGTGTGGACTTGTTGGGCTGAAGGGCCTGTTTCCACACTGTAAGTAATCTAATCTAATTACATTTCTTGCAGTAAAACAAATGCATCTCAGACTACCTGTCCCTTTGCGTTCATTATCTGGTCCCTGCCTCCTCTTCCCTTTAGTCACACTGACTTCATTATCTAGTTCCTTACAGGCCTTACTTACTGCTTCCTTACTGCCCTCTAACCTCCTTTGGCTCCCATCTCCCTGCCAGATTAGTTTAAACCCTCCCCAGTGGCGTTAGCAAAAGGACCCCCAAGGACATTGGCTCCAGTCTGGCCTAGGTGTAGACTGACCAATTTGTAATAGTTCCACTTCTCCTAGCACCGGTCCCAAAAAATCTGAACCTCTCCCTCCTGCACCATCTCTCAAGCCATGCATTCATCCTTCCTGTTCTTTCATTTCTATTCTGACTAGTGCATGGCACTGGCAGCAATCCTGAAAATACTATCTCTGAGGTCTTACTTTTTAACTTGGCTCCTAAGTCCCTAAATTCTCCTTGTAGGGCAACGTCCCATGATTTTTGCCTATATTATTGGTGCCTGTATGCACCATGACAGTTGGCTGTTCACCCTCCTCCTTCAGAATGTCCTGTAGCTGATCTGAGACATCCCTGAACTGTGCACCTGAGAAGCAACATGCCATTCCGGAGCCTCGTTCTTGACCACAGAACCACCTATCTACTCCCCTTACAATTGAATCCCCTATGACTATTGCCCTTCCACTCTTTTTCCCGCCCTTCTGTACAGCAGAGCCAACCACTGTGCCATGAACCTGGCTACTGCTGCCTTCCCCTGGTGAGTCATTTCCCCCAACAGTATATGAAATGGTGGACCTGTTTTGGAGGGAGATGGCCGCAGGGGACACCTGCACTATCTTCCTGCTCTTTCTCTGCCTTTTGGTCACATGTTCGCTTTCTCCCTCAGCAATCTGAATCTGCAGTGTGACCAAATCACGAAACGTGCTATCCATGACCTCTGGAATCTCCTGAGAATCCTTAGGTATAATTGAGGTGGAGATAGATTCTTCAGGGAATCAAGACTTTTGGGGAAGATGCAGGAAATGGACATGAGGAAGATTGGATCAGCCATGATCCTACTGAATGGGAGCACGGCCTTGATATAATGTTTCATTGAAAGCTGGCCCCGCTGACAGTGCAGCACTCCTTCAGAGTGAAAGTGAGGACTGCAGGTGCTGGAGATTAGAGTCAAGAGTGTGGTATTGGAAAAGCACAGCAGGTCAGGCAGCATCCGAGGAGCAGAAGAGTTGACGTTTCAGGCAAAAGCACTTCATCAGGAATGAGGAAGGGCTCGTTCCTGATGAAGGGCTTTTGCCTGAAACGTCGACTCTTCCACTCCCCGGATGCTGCCTGACCTGCTGTGCTTTTCCAGCACCACTCTCAGCACTGTGCTCGGATTGTCACCTCCTGTTCATGTATCACAAGGGGAACGTGAAGCCAAAACCTTTCCACTTGGAGGCGAGACAAGGCTTTACACTTTAAACAAACTACAGGACACAATAAACATTACACTAACGTTTCTCAGCCTGACAGTTGCGTTTTATTCTGACAGTTTAACAGGAGGCTCAGACAGAAAGAAAAGTACATGAAGAGACTAATTTATTTTTTCAATTCCTACTCAGGTGGGTTGGCGTAGCTGGCAAGACTGCCAGTTATTTCATCAGGAAGGGCTCCTGCCCGAAACGTCGATTTTCCTGGCTCTCGGATGCTGTCTGACCTACTGTGCTTTTCCAGCACCACTTTAATCTTGACTCTGATCTCCAGCATCTGCAGTCGTCACTTTTGCCTGCTAGTTGTTACAGTCCATCTCTCAATGCCCAGCAAAGGTCACACTCTGCAGTCCTCACTTTCTCTCAGTGAGGGTCATGGTAGGCCTTTGCATTGAATGTGAGCACAGGAGGCAGTGGTGACCTTTGACCAGCTACCAGAACCCTCGGTTCATGAGCCATTGGCACCAGCTTGAATTTCCTTCCTAGTGGGTGGTAAAATTTAAAAAGATTTTGTTTTCAAAATTCTGAAATTGAATCACAGAACATGGAACAATACAGCACGGGAACAGGCCTTTCGGCCCACGATGTTGTGTTGAACATGATGCTGAATTAAACTAACCCCTTCTGCCTGCCCTAGGTCCTTATCCCTCCATTCCCTGCGTATTCATGTGCTCATCTAAAACCCCCGAAAACACCCTTATTGTATTTGCCTCTGCCACCACCTCTGTAGCACGTTCCAGACTCCTACCCCACTCTGTGTAAAAAACTTGCCCCTCACATCTCTGTTGAACTTACCCCCTCTCCCCTTAAATGCATCTCCCCCTTGTATGAGATGTTTCAACTCTGGGAAAAAGATTCTGACCGTTGACCCTATCTTTTATCTCATCACTTTATAATATTCTATCAAGTCTGCCCTCAGCATCTGCTGCTCCAAAGGAAACAACCTGAGTTTTTCCAGCCTCTCCTTACAGTTCATACCCTCTAATCCAGGCAACATCCTGGTAAACCTCTTCTGCCCCCTTTCCAAAGCCTCCCCGTCCTTCGTGTATTGTGATGATCAGAATTGAATACAATACTCTAAATAAGACCTAACCAAAGTCTTATAGCGCTGCAACAGGACATCCCAACTTTTGTCTCAGTCTTCGAACCACCCTATTTACTTGAGTGGCCACTTTCAGGGAGCTATGGACTTGAACCCATGATCCCTCTGTGCATTAATGTTGTTCAGGGTCCTGCCAGTAACTGTATACTTTTCCTTAACATTTGATCTCCCAAAGTGCAGCACCTGGCACTTACCCAGATTCAACTCCATCTCCCATTTCTCTGCCCATATAGAGTAATAGAGTCATAGAGGTGATCTGTAACTGATCTATATCCTACTGTATCCTTTGACAACCTTCTACACAATCCATCACTCCACCAATCTTTGTATTGCCTGCAAACTTACTAACCCACCCATCTACATTTTCGTCCAAGTTATTCATATGTATGACAAACTGCAGAGGTCCCAGTGTGGGCCCCTGCAGAACACCACTAGTTACGGACCAGTCACTAGTCCAGCCGAAAAACACTTCTCCACCACTACCCTCTGCTTTCTCTAGGCAAGCCAATTCTGAATCCAAGTGCCCAAGTCACTGTCGATCCCATGCATCTTAACCTTCTGGATGAGCCCACCATGAGGGACCTTGTCAAAAGCCTTACTGAAATCCATGTAGACAACATTCACTGCTCTATCTCATCAGTCACCTTCGCGACATCCTCGAAACATTCAGCCAAGTAAGACATGACTTTCTCCACACAAAGCCATGCTGACTGTCTCTAATTAGACCATGCTTTTTCCAAATGCACGTAAATCCTATCCCTAAGGATTCTCTCCAATAGCTTCCCAACCACTGATGTGAAACCTAGATAATCCCTATTTCCCGTACTGAACAGGGGAACAACATTGGCTAGGCTAATGGTGACCAATTAAACGCTGTCAGTTATTCTCAAACCATACCTCATTCACTCATATCCTTTAGAGAAGGAAATCTGCCATCCTTACCTGGTCTGGCCTACATGTGACTCCAGATCCATGGTAATGTGGTTGGTTCTTAACTGCCTCCTGTGCAATTAGGGGTGGGTAATTAATGTTGCCTATCCAGCGATGCCCACATTCCATGAATGAAAGGAAACAGAACTGCTTGGGATGCAAATGTTGCCACAGTGCTGTTGGGAAGGGAACTCCAGGATTTCGACTCGTTGACCATGGATGAAGTCACAGATCCACCCCAGTATTCTCCCCCACTTACCTGAAGCCTGCCTTGTTCAGGTGTAATCCAAGCCCTCCTCATGCACACACTATGGGAGTTGGAATACTACTGTAGCCAAAAGTAGAGGTGATGGCTGAGTGGTATTATCCCTCGATTATTAATTCAACAACAGAGTCAATGGTCTGGGGGCCTGGGTTCAAATCCTGCCATGGAAGGATAAAGATTTGGAATTAAGGTCCAATGATGATCATGAAGCCTCTGCTAATTATTGACAGGGTGGGGGTGGAAACGCATCTGTTCCCTTAGGGAAGGAAACTGCCATCCTCACCTGGCCTGATCTACGTGTGACTCCAGGCCCAGAGCAATGCGGCTGACAATCAAAATGAACTGGGGTGATCTTACATAGGTGGCACCAGTCACTTCCCTGATGTATCTGTGGGAGCAGGAGTAAGAGATCCCAGACCTCTGACTGCCTTTAGTGAGCAAACCCTCCAAGGGACTGAGCAGAGTCCGGATCACTGTGTTCACAGCTCCCTGACTGATGCTGAAGGATTCCCCTGCTGGCTGGACAGAGATGACTGTTGCACACTGCCCTGGGTTGTTGTGGGACAGGTTTCCCTGACACAGAACCATCTGAACTGGATGACTGACCGTGTCGAAGCCTGTGTGTGCGGACTGTGTCCGCGACTTATGGTAACGGTGTTCCCTGACCAATAGGAGCCCCCTCTCGGCTGGACTGCAGGCTAACTCCCATTGGTTCGCAGTGTGTTTACAGCACGGGAAGCTGGCACATGCCGTTATATTGACATCTCAGTGTGCCATGCATACTCCCCCAAACAGATCCCCACAGACAACCACATATGTGTGTGTGTGCGTGTGTCTGCTCAAAGGAAGAGCACAATTTAGCATTACACTGCATTGGGAGTTTGCATATTCTCCCCCTGTGTCTGTATGGGTTTCCTCTGGGTGCTCTGGTTTCCTCTCACAGTCCAGGGATGTGCACGTTAGGTGGATTGGCCATGCTAATTTGTCCCGCAATCTCCAGGGATACGCAGGCTAAGTAGCTGACACAAGCCATGATAAATACAGGGTTATAGGGATTGACTAGAAGGGGTGGGTCTGGGTGGGATGATCTTTGGAGGGACTGTACAGAATTGATGTGCAGAATGGCCTCCTACTGCACTGTTGAGAGCCTGTGGCTGATGGCCTAATGTGCTACTGGGCAAGGCAAAGCGGGGCTGGTGCACGCAGGCTGGTGGGCGACGTGGGAGTGAGGTACAGCGTGGCCCTGCCTATGAGCCGAGTGCTTGAATGTGGTGCAGCCTTTTCAGTGCCAGTCACAATGAGTCTCCGTGCTTCCAGAGTGGCCTGCCAATGTGTGGCAGAGGTGCCACAATGGTCGCAAGGGGTTTGAGTGTCGCTGAATGTCTGTGGGCGAGGGGTATATGGTGGCTGGTGCACTGAAACTCTGCCTGGCACTGAGCAACGTGGAGCTACTTCACAGCATGCAGTGAGCACAATCTATCACACCTAGTCTCTGATTCATACACTGCAGAAGGGATCCTTCAGCCCATCGAGTCTGAACTGACATGTGAGAACCACCTGACCTTTAACCTAACCTCATTTCCCAGCACGTGGCCCATAGCCTTGAACGTTCTGATGTGTCAAATGTTCATCTGGGTTTTCTTTATTCATTCATAGATAAATCCCCAGGACCTGATCAGGTGTACCCTAGAACTCTATAGGATGCTAGGGAAGTGATTGTGGGGCCCCCTGTTGAGATATTTGTATCATCGATAGTCACAGGTGAGGTGCTGGAAGACTGGAGATTGGCTAGCGTGGGGCCACTGTTAAAGAAAGGTGGTAAGGACAAGCCAGGGAACTATAAACCAGTGAGCCTGACATTGGTGGTGGGCAAGTTGTTGGAGAAAATCCTGAGGGATAGGATATACATGTATTTGGAAAGGCAAGGACTGATTAGAGATAGTCAACATAGCTTTGTGCTTGCGAAATCATATCTCACAAACTTGATTGAGTTTTATGAAGAAGGAACAAAGAGGATTGATGAGGGCAGAGCAGTAGATATGATCTATATGGACTTCAGTAAGGGGTTCGACAAGGTTCCCCGTGGGAGACTGATTAGCAAGGTTAGATCTCATGGAATACAAGGAGAATTAACCATTTGGATACAGAACTGGCTCAAAGGTAGAAGACAGAGGGTGGTGGTGGAGGGTTGTTTTACAGACTGGAGGCCTGAGATCAGTGGAGTGCCACAAGGATCGGTGCTGGGTCCTCTGCTTTTCATCATTTAAATAAATGATTTGGTTGGGAGTATAAGAGATACAGTTAGTAAGTTTGCAGATGACACCAAAACTAGAGGTGTAGTGGACAGCGAAGAAGGTTACCTCAGATTACAATAGGATCTTGGCCAGATGGGCCAATGGGCTGAGAAGTGGCAGATGGAGTTTAATTTAGATAAATGTGTGGTGCTGCATTTTGGGAAAGCAAATTTTAGCAGGACTTATACACTTAATGGTAAGGTCCTAGAGAGTGTTGCTGAACAAGTTCATAGTGCACTGAACAAGTGCAAGTTCATAGCTCCTTGAAAGTAGAGTCGCAGGTAGATAGGATAGTGAAGAAGGCGTTTGGTATGCTTTCCTTTATCAGTCAAAGTATTGAGTACAGGAGTTGGAAAGTCATGTTACAGCTGTCCAGGACATTGGTTAGGCTACTTTTGGAATATTGCATGCAATCTTGGTCTCCCTCCTATCAGAAGAATGTTCTGAAACTTGAGAGGGTTCAGAAAAGATTTAGAAGGACGTTGCTAGGGTTGGAAGATTTGAGCTATAGGGAGAAGTTGAATAGGCTGGGGCTGTTTTCCCTGGAGTGTCGGAGGCTGAGCAGTGACTTTATGGAGGTTTATAAAATTATGAGGGGCATGGATAGGATAAATCGACAAAGTCTTTTTCCTGGGGTGGGGGAGTCCAGAACTAGAGGGCATGGGTTTAGAGTAAGAAGAGAAAGATATAAAAGAGACCTACGGGGCAACCTTTTCATGCAGAGGATGGTACGTGTATGGAATGAGCTGCCAGAGGAAGTGGTGGAGGCTGGTACAATTGCAACATTTAAAAGGCATTTGGATGGGTATATGAATAGGAAGGGTTTGGAAGGGTATGGGCCGGGTGCTGGCAGGTGGGACTAGATTGGTTTGGGATATCTGGTCAGCATGGACGAATTGTACCAAAGGGTCTGTTTCCATGCTATACATCTCTATGACTCTCTGACCCTATGTGGGCATCACTGGCTGGGTCAACATTTATTACCCATCCTTAATTGTCCAGAGGGCACTTTAACAGTCAAGCACATTGCTGTGGGTCTGGAGTCATAAGTAGGCCAGGCCAGGTAAGGATGACAGATTTCCTTCCCTAATGGACATTAGTGAACCAGATGGGTTTTTCCTGACAATTGATACTTCTTTAAGTATGTGTGGCAATTTGCCTCTAACACCCTAATATGCAGGTAGCATACTCCAGACTGAAAACCACCCTCTGGGTAAAAATGATTTTTATTCACTTCTAACCTCCTGCCCCTGCGACTGACCCTTCAATTAAGGGGAACAGCTGCTCTTTATCCACTCTGTCCTTGCCTCTTACAATCTTGTACATCTCAATGGGTGGCACGGTGGCACAGTGGTTAGCACTGCTGCTTCACAGCGCCAGAGACCTGGGTTCAATTCCTGCCTCAGGCGACTGTCTGTTTGGAGTTTGCACGTTCTCCCCGTGTCTGTGTGGGTTTCCTCCGGGTGCTCCGGTTTCCTCCCACAGTCCAAAGATGTGCGGGTCAGGTGAATTGGCCACGCTAAATTGCCCGTAGTGTTAGGTGAAGGGGTAAATGTAGGGGTACGGGTGGGTTGCGCTTCGCCGGGTTGGTGTGGACTTGTTGGACCGAAGGGTCTGTTTCCACACTGTAAGTAATCTAATCAATCAGATTATCCCTCAGTCCACTCTGCTCCAACAAAAACAGCCCAAGCCTATCTAACCTTCCCTTATAATATAAATGTTCTATCCCAGGTAGCATCCTGGTGGATCTCCGTGAAGAGATTTCTCAATAGTGACCTCCCCCATAATTGGGACAGTCGGTAAAGGAGGAAGCTAAATATGACTGAGGTCTGTTAACATGGAATCTAACAAGCGATAATCCCTCTTTATTGGCACCTTGCTGCTGTCTCGTCAGAAGCTTCCCACTGGTGGAAAACATTAAAGACGATGCAAGCAGCTATTAAAGTTGAGATTGTCCTAGCCAGATCTCTCATCAGATTTTGTCTGGAATTATGTCACAGCCCACCACACTGAAACCCAATAGAAGATTCCACCTTGGATATGATCACTCAATGAAAGAAGTGGAAAATGGTCATGAAAGGGTTAAATTATTGTTAAAAAAGTAAACCTGTTTTCCCAAGGGAAGGAAATCAGCCCCTTTAACTTGACTCGGCCTACATGTGACTCCAGATTCTCATCAACTTTTGACTGGCCTTTGAATGGGCTTCATAAGGCCAAAAGTTGTATACCAAAACCAGAGGAACACATCAAATAAGAGCTGGTCGAGGTCATTCAGCCCATTGAGCCTGTTCCATCATTCAAACATGATGTGGAGGTGCCGGTGTAGGACTGGGGTGGATAAGTTAAAAATCGCACAACACCAGGTTATAGTCCAACAGGTTTATTTGGAAGCACTAACTTTCGGAGCACTGTTCCTTTGTTAGGTTGCTAACAGATGATGGCTGATCATCTACTTCTCTGTTATTTTTCTCTGATTTCTTCAGCTAAACAGAGCAGGTTTAGTTAATGCTTTGGGGGAATGAGCTCGAATGCTGCACTGGCTGACTGTTTTTTGTTAAATAATGAAGAAACAGGGATTATGAATGTTCTCCCTTCTGAAGAAATGTTAATTCTGTTTACAGACTTAGAGCAGCAGCGTGGCTCAGTGGTTCGTGCTGCTGCCTCACAGTGACAGGGACCCGGGTTCAATTCCAGCCTTAGGTGACTGTGTGGAGTTTATACATCCGCCCTGTGTCTGCATGAGTTTCCTCTGGGTGCTCTGGTTTCCTCCCAGAGTCCAAAGATGTGCAGGTTAGGGTGAATTGGTCAAGCTAAATTGTCCCATAGTGTTCAGGGATGTGTACATTAGGTGCATTAATCAGGGGCAAACATAGCGTGAGGGAATGGGTCTGGGTGAGATAGTCTTCGGAGGGTCAGTGTAGACTTGTTGGGTCAAATGGCCTGTTCCACTCTGTAGGGATTCTATGATGATAGTAAAGAAGGGTCAACTGGCATTGTCAGTGATGGAAATGTAGAACAAATCTAAGCTATTGCTCCACTCCCCTAGAACCCACAGCCTCCACCAAACCCCCCTCTCCCAGTATTACTTAAAGCCACAAGCTGGGCCTCCTGCCAGGGAGTGCCAGCCAGTAGTCTGTGTTCTACATTGCTGAAAATGTTTTGCTGGTTAAAGCACAGCAGGTTAGGCAGCATCCAAGGAACAGAAAATTCGACGTTTCGGGCATAAGCTTATGCCCGAAACGTCGAATTTCCTGTTCCTTGGATGCTGCCTGACCTGCTGTGCTTTAACCAGCAACACATTTTCAGCTCTGATCTCCAGCATCTGCAGACCTTATTTTTTACCCTGTGTTCTACATTGTTCAACAATCATGTGAGTTGGCCCAACAGATGTTAGTGCTTTGGATGAGATTTGCTCCTCATCAATGCTAATGAGGGCCAGAAAGAACACAAACAGTGTATCGCCTTGGATCTGTTTCTATCGATAACTCCAGACTCACCAGTGCCTTGCTGGTCTCTATATAAAACAGCAGGAAAACTGAAAACGTTTCAGATTAATATACATTCACTGTTTCACTGTCATTAACGCACTGGCGTACGAACACGTTAGACCATTCAGCCTTCAAGACTACTTCACTATGCATCATGTTGACCGTTTCAATTCCCTATCCCCATAGCCCTTTGTGTTATTCATATTTTGATTTCTGACTAAACACACTCAATGGCTGAGCTTCCACAGCCCTCTGAAGTAGAGAATTTCTAAGATTGATCACCCTCTTCAGTATCTATTTGGATCTTTGGAAGATGCTAGTTTGGTTGTTAATCTTCCCCATAACTTTGCTTTCATTGTGCTTGGAAACCCCACATCAGCTGTCCCAGATCGGATGGCAAATGCCTCAGTGGGTAGATGTTCATTTTGTTGGGTTTCTGAGGGAGATAGAGCAGGATAGCACCAAAATAGACAGCAGGTCAAGAGGATTGGCCTCCTGACATCAATAGAAAAGGAGGGAAGAGAAAGATTGACAGGCAGCTGCCAAAGTCCGGGTGATCATTTACTAAACTGGAGGAACTGTCCCTCACTTTACACTCTCTAGGACACAAAGTTAAGTTCCACAACTTCAGAGTATGACCCCCTCCTCCATTGTGACTATAATTTCCATTACCTCACTCCCCTACCTCATGCTGTTCACCCTGAACCATGTCTTGTTTGTGTCTTGTTGGTTTGGCTCTCAGAGCAGACCCAGTTTCACAACTACATTTACACCTATTTCACATCTTTGACCATCATTAAAACTCGCTTTGAGTTTAGTTTTGGGCACCTCACCATTTGTTCCATTCACTCGTCACTTCCCTTCTGTCATCTGCATAAAAACCACCATTTTGCAGCCCTTTGCCATTCTGAGGAAGGGTCGTACTGGACTCGAAACTTTTCAATGTTTTCGTCTCATCCACTTTCTGTGGCAGAGAATTCCATAGACTCCCCACTCTCTGGGTGAAGGCATTTCACCTCAGCTCAGTCCAAAATGGCCTACCTTCTATCCTTAGACTGTGATCCCTTGCATCTTGGCACCCTGGTCATTGGGAACATCCTTCCTGCATTTACCCTGTCTTATCCTGCTAGAATTTTATGGGTTTCAATGATCATAGAATCCCTACAGTGTGCAAACAGGCCATTTGGCCCATCAAGTCAACACTGACCCTCCAAACAGCATCCCACCCAGACCTACCCCCTACTATCCTACCCCAGTAGCCTTGCATTTCCCATGGCTAGTCCATCAAGCTTGCAAATCCATGGATGCTATGGGCAATTTCCCACGGCCAATCCACCTTAACCTGCACATCTTTGGATTATGGGAGGAAACTGGAGCACAATAGGAAACCCACGCAGACACAGGGAGAACATGCAAACTCCACACAAACAGTTGCCTGAGGCTGGAATTGAAACCTCCTCCCTCAGCTTTCTTATTCTAATTATGTTTTAGAGACAATTACTTAAAGCACTTATATAAAATATTCCCAAAGTAAAAATTTCTTTGCTAGAGTTATCAATCAAATTTGACACTTAACCATAGTAGACATGGGAGCACACTTGTCTTCATTGCTCAGACCTTTGAGTTTAGGAGTTGGGACCTCACGTTGAGGACTTTGGTGAGGCCTCTTCTGAAATACTGTGTCCAGTTCTGGTCGCCCAGCTATAGGAAGGAATGTTATTAAGCTGGAGAAGGTTCAGTAAAGATTTATCAGAATGTTGTCAGCGATGAAGGATTTGAGTTATTAGGAGAGGCTGGATAGGCTGAGACTTTTTCATTGGATTGTTGGAGGTTGCGGGTGACCTTATAGAGGTTTATAAAATCAAGAGTGTGTAGATAAGGTGAATGGCAGGTGTCTTTTCTCTAGAGTGGGGATCTTCAAGACTAGGGGGCATAATTTTAAGGTGAGAGAAGAAAGATTTTAAAAAGATAAGGGGGCAATTTTTTTTACACAGAAAGTAGTTCATGTGTAGCAGACGAAGTGTTAGATGCGGGTACAGTTACGACATTTAAAAGATATTTGGATAAGTTCATGACTGAGAAATGGACCAAGTGCAGGAAAGTGGGGCTGGTTTATTTTGGGAACATGGACAGTGTGGACTGGTTGGACCGACGAGTCCATTTCCATGCAGTATGATTCAATGACGATGACTAACCTGAATGATTGGGAAACTGTTAAGTTGGAAGGGAGACAGAGAGTAATTGGAAGAATGTGATAAGTGGTTAGTGGTTTTGTTTTGGGATCAAGCTGCAGTTTAGCCATAATTGCTCTCATTGAGGAGATAGTAGCGTGCCAATAATATTGCTCGACTCGTAATTCGGAATTTCAAGAAATCCGGGAACTAACTGATTGAAATTCTAAGACAGCAGCTGGTGGAATCTAAATTTGGTTTATAAATCTGGAATGTCAAGCTGGTCTTGATGATGATGGCTGTAACAACTATTATTGATCGTTATAAAAACCCATCTGGTTCATTAACATCCTGAAGGGAAGGAACATGCCATCCTTCTCTGGTCGGGCCTACACCTGACTCCAGATCCACTGTGAAGGGGTCGGCACCTAACTGCTCTCAACAGCAATTAGGGATGGGTAACACGTCCTGGCCAGTGACAGCCAGTTCCCATAAATAGATAAGGAATAGTGGAACATGCTCTGGGGCCAACCCTGTGCCTCCTTTTTAAGGTTTAGAGACGTCAGTGTTGAACTGGGGTGTACAAAGTTAAAAATCACACCAGATTATAGTCCAACAGGTTTAATTGGAAGCACTAGCTCTCGGAGCGCCGCTCCTTCATCAGGGGGTTGTGGAGTACACAATTGAAAGACACAGAATTTATAGCAAAAGTTTGCAGTGTGATGTAACTGAAATTATACATTGAAAAATACCTTGATTATTTGTTAAGTCTTTTATCAGCTAAAATGACCATGAAAGAAGTGAAGGAGCAGCACTCCGAAAGCTAGTGCTTCCTATTAAACTTGTTGGACTATAAACCTAGTGTTGTGTGATTTATTTTTAACTTTGTCCTCCTTTTTAAGGGATTCACTCACAGGATGTAGGCTTCACTTGACATTTATTACCCCGGCAGCAGTAACAAGTCAACTCCATTGCCTGGAGTCCCAGGGAGATAAGACTTCCTTTGTGAAAGGGCATTCATAAACCCAATGGATTTTTAAACAATCATCTCACCTGGTCCACATTAAGGTATCATTTTACTGAATTCAAGTTTTATCAGCTTCCATATTGTGATTTGAACCCACAATCTGCACAAAGTATTAATCTAGGGCTCTGAGCACTGCGGTATTACCCCTACACCACCCTCTGCTGCTCTCTGCTAAGGCTATGATTATTGCCACTATACAAGGCAAAAGTGAGGACTGCAGATGCTGGAAACCAGAGTTTATATCAGAGTGGTGCTGGAAAAGCACAGCAGGACAGGCAGCATTCGTGGAGCAGGAAAATCGACGTTTCGGGCAAAAGCCTGTTTCGTGAGTGGTTTTTGCCCGAAACGTCGATTTTCCTGGTCCTCAGATGCTGCTTGGTCTGCTGTGCTTTTCCAGCAATACTCTGATCTAAACCCTTATTGCCATTCTAACATATTAGCATCTATCAGCATGTTCCTGTTTAACATCTTCTTGAAATGAAAGTGCCCCAAACCTGCCCAGAGTCTGATCATTGTTGGTTGTTGCAATTGCTTGGTTACGTAGCATTTCTCCTGGAATATTGGGCTTGCCCTCAAACAGATCTGTCTTCATTGATGTAGAGGATTTGAGTGAGCTGCAAATGGCGCAATATCATTAAAGGTTGGACCTTGATAAATGCGTAAGCAGTTTGCCAAGAAATGTTATGTTTGGATCAGGATTGTGCTCGAGTCAGGGTTTCTACAAAACTGCAGATAAAAACAAGCGATTGGCAAATCTTTGTTCTGCAGCCCAGGTAATCAGACATTCAGAGATTAAATGGAATCAGAACCCAGAGAAAACACTTTGCATCTGTTTTCCACAGAAGTAGTTAGATATCTCCGAGCAAAATTCAGTAATGGACTAATCACACTTAGTGTACAAAGTATTATAAAGTGGATAATTATGAATCATTTTATGGCTTGATTAGTAACTCTATCTGTGGGATTGAATAGAAATGGTTTGTTCCTGCTGGAGTTCAGTGCTGTGGGACTGAAAACAGGAGGCTTCAGTGTTTGTTTATGTTGTAATTGATAAGAGATGGTTTGATTCACTAGAATTTGGTCAGAGTACAACAAAAATAATAGGAGGAGTTTTGGTGTGCACTATCTATAAACTGGCTGTCAGCACAGAAGGAGGCCATTCGGCCCATCCTCTCTGTGCCAGCACTCTGCAACACTGGTTCACTTCGTCCCATTTCCGACCTCTCAGTTTCTCCCCCTAACCTTGCAATTTCTTTGAAGACCCTGTTGCATTTTCCAATACCACTGTTTGTCGTACCTACTTGTTTCCAATCACTGGTGGCCTGTGGCTGGGGCATTTTGGAGCCACCAATTCTCATTTGCACTATTCAAAGAGAACATTAATCAACTTGAACTGAAACAAAATTTTACAGTTAATGGAAATACACGAAACTGGAATGGAAACTTCTGTCATCAAATCAAGATATTGTTATCCACTGCGATGATGTATCCCGTCTCCTCTGCTGCCCATTGATCTCTAAAGGCACATCCTCCCTTTCTTTGATTTGATTTGATTTAATTTATTACTGTCACATGCGCCTGGGTACAGTGAAAAGTTTTGTTTTGCGTGCTGTACAGGGAGATCATACTTTACAGAGATTGAACAGAGTCAGGAATAAAATGTTCAAGCTGCAAAGATGCACAAAAAGTAAGATCAACATTAGATTTGAAATTTGAGAGGTCCATTCAGAAACCCTCAAGAGGTCACCCAACCCGAAACATTTCTCTCCACAGATGCTTCCAGACCTGCTGAGCTTTTCCAGCAATTTATGTTCTTGTTTCTGATTTACAGCATCAGCAGTTTTATTTTCTGGTTTCCACTCGTTATCGTTTGCAAATCAGCTGCGTTCCAATTTTTTTTTGGCAGAACTAGACCTGAAACCGAAGGTAAAACTTACTCATGGAAATTTGGCCATGTAAGTATTTAAGCTCCAGGTGTCAAGTCTGACAAGTTGATGTCAGCACACCTTTTCTGTTGGGAACTCCCACATTGAACAGGGATTGGCATTTCGAATCTCAACTGAGTGGCTGTGAAGGAAATAAAAATGAGAACAGGGAGAAGTCATATTCAAGTCCAAAACTGTTGTAGTTGTGATTCATTCAAATTCATGCAAGTTATTTAGAGAACTCCCTCATTCCATGGGAATTATGAGGTTACAACGCAGCCATCTGTTAAACTTAACTTCAAAAAATAACATGCATCTGGATAGCACCTGTCCAGAACATAGAACATCCCCAAGCACTTTACTCTGACAAAATATCTTTGAATGCATTGGATGGCAACAGCCTGGGTCCAATCCTTTCACCAGCTGAGGTTACCCTGAAAGACTCTTCTCTCAGTCTCACCCCTTGCCTGAGGAATGGTGATCCTAAGTTTAAAGCACCTCCAATCTCTCCCTCTCTCTCCTTAATGAGAGAGCAGCCATGTGGAGGTTGCACATTCTCCCCGTGCCTGCGTGGGTTCCCTCCGGGTGCTCCGGTTTCCTCCCACAGTCCAAAAATGTGCAGGTCGGGTGAATTGGCCATGCTAAATTGTCCATAGTGTTAGGGTGAAGGGGTAAATGTAGGGGAATGGGTCTGGGTGGGTTGCTCTTCGGCGGGTCGGTGTGCACTTGTTGGGCCGAAGGGCCTGTTTCCACACTGTAAGTAATCTAATCTAATCATCTAATCATAATCCTGATGAAGAGCTAATGCACGAAACATCAACTCTCCTGCTCCTTGGATACCGGCTGTGCTTTTCCAGTTGCCACATTCTTCGACTCTGATCTCCAGCATCTGCAGTCCTCACTTCCTCCTAGCCCTAACATCCAGGAGACTATGGCAAATTTACCTTTTCATTGTGCATTGCATCCAATTTTAAATTCTCATCCACCTGCGTTAATCCCTCCTGGGCTTTGACCCTCCCTATTCCAGTGATCTCCTCCAGTCCCACAAACCCCCAGCCCCTCCCCACACTAAAGGCATCATTTCTCTCACCCAACTTATTACACAAACTTCTGTGCCCCATTCCACTCTGTTACCTTCACTTATACTGTGAGGTAAGCAGCCTTTAAACAATTTCCTGTTAAACTCTTCCTTTCTTTATCACCCTTTCATATCCTTCATAAAATCCAACTCAATCTAACTCTTGATCTGGCATCTTAAGGGGAGACAATGGCCTAATGGTAATATCACTGGAATGCTAATCCAGGGACCGAGGTAATGTTCTGGGTTCAAATCACGACATGTATACCATTGATGGGCGGCACAGTGGTTAGCACTGCTGCCTCACAGCACCTGAGACCCGGGTTCAATTCCCGACTCAGGCGACTGACTGTGTGGGGTTTGCATGTTCTCCCCGTGTCTGCGTGGGTTTCCTCCGGGTGCTCCGGTTTCCTCCCACAGTCCAAAGATGTGCGGCTCAGGTGAATTGGCCATGCTAAATTGCCCGTAGTGTTAGGTAAGGGGTAAATGTAGAAGTATGGGTGGGTTGCGCTTCGGACTTGTTGGGCCGAAGGGCCTGTTTCCACACTGTAAGTAATCTAATCTAAATGTTAGATGGTAGAATTTGAATTCAATGGGAAAGAAAGCTACAATTACGAATCTAATGATGACCATTAATCCATTGCCAATTTTTGGGGAAAACCCATCTAGTTCACAAATGCCCTCATGGAAGGAAGCTGCCATCCTTACCTGGTCTGGCCTACATGTGACTCCAGACCCACAGCAATGTGGTTGACTCTTAATTGCCCAATTAGAGATGGGCAATAAATGCTGGCCTGGCCAGTGACACCCTCGGCTCATGAATGATTAAGAAAACCTCACAGAATGTGCTTGTTATGTGTTCCTTATTGTTTTTGTCTGATTTTTCTCCCCTATTTGAAACTTTTCCTACCTTACGTCAATTCAGTGAATGCAATGTAGCTAGTTACCTGATTAAGGAGCAGCGCTCCGAAATTTTGTATCTCCATATAAACCTGTTGGACTATAACCTGGTGCTGTGTGATTGTTAACTTTGCCCACCCCAGTCCAACACTGGCATCTCCAAATCATGGAAAGATCAGGCAGAGATGAGGAAAGCAGGCAAGACCAACTGAAGCAGAAATGCCATTATTATATAAATTATTATATTTATATTATATTATATTAAACTACAGACTCTATAATGGAAATGAAAATCAGGGTCATGTGGGGACTCGGTGATGGACGGGGGAGGGTGAAAAGTGATATAACTCATACCATAAATTCCACGTAACAGCCTCCATCACTCGCAAGTCCAAGTTGCACTGTGGGCTCAGGATTCACTCATTGAATTTGTCCCAAACCAACTCGGTGAGAGTTTTTCCTGCACCATTGTCATTTACCAGCAACTTAGTAAGTCAACATTTTCACCTCGATCTTTCTTAAGCGAGTCCCTGAGGCTTCACTGTGATAAGACTGGCTTGTTGAAACATTACGCAGACCTGTCTGACATTCATCTTCAAGATGTTAAAATAGGTTTTGACAAGAAGGCGATGTCTAAGTAGAGGTACAGCCTTTGGTCTGCTTTCTGTTCACTCACATCTAACCTATTCCCCTATAGTTACCAAAAGTAAATGTAACCTCAAATTATCAGCGATTTTAATGCAATGCCTTTAATATGGGATTAATTACTTGGGAGAACCTAAGTTTCAATTCAAATGCAGCAGTTTGAGAAGTTCACTTCAACTATCTCAAAATATTGAAACATTAAAGGTCACCTTTGTTTTGCTTTTGTTTTTCTCACATGGGCATCACTGTCTGGGCCAGCATTTACTGTCCATCCCTAGTTGCCCTTCGGAAGGTGTTGTAAGCTGCCTTCTTGAACCGTTGTAGCCCATAACACTAAATCATATGCCCTGATGGCATATGGAGGATAGTGGGCTTGGATCGGCGCAACATCGAGGGCCAAAGAGCCTGTACTGCGCTGTATTTTTCTATGTTCTATGTACTATGTTCTATGTTCTAAAGTCGGTGGAGTAATTGACAGTGTGGAAGAATGTTGCAGGTTACAGGGGGACTTGGATAAACTGCAGAATTGGGCTGAAAGGTGGCAAATGGAGGTCAATGCAGTTAAATTTGAGGTGATTCACTTTGGGAAGAATAACAGGAAGGCAAAATACTGGGTCAATGGAAAGATTCTTGGTAATGTGAATGTCAGAGGGATCTTGGAGTCCATGTACATAGATCCCTGAAAGTTGTACCCAGGTGGATAGTACTGTTAAGAAGCATATGGTGTGGTACGTTTAATTCGTAGAGGGATTGAGTTCCGGAGCCGCAATGTCATGCTGCAACTATACAAAACGCTAGTGCGGCCACTCTTGAAATATTGTGTAAAGTTCAGGAAGGATATTTCAGGAAGGATGTGAAAGCAATGGAAAGTTGCAAAGGAGATTTACGAGGATGTTGCCTGGTCTGGAGGGAAGGGCTTATGAGGGAAGGCTGAGAGACTTGGGTCTGTTCTCATTGGAAAGAAGAAGGCTAAGAGGGGATTTGATAGAGACATACAAGATGATCAGAGGATTACATAGGGTAGACAGTGAAAATCTTTTATCTGGGATGATGACATTAGCTTGTATGAGGGGGCATAGCTACAAATTGAAGGGTGATAGATTTAAGACAGATGGTAGGAGTAGGTTCTTTACTCAGAGAGTGTTCAGGGCGCGGAATGCCCTACCTGCCAATGTCGTTAACTCAGCCACATTAGGGGCATTTAAACAATCCTTGGATAAGCACATGGATGGTGATGGGATAGTGTAGGGGGATGGGCTTTAATTAGTTCACAGGTCGGCGCAACATCGAGGGCCAAAGGACCTGTTCTGCACTGTATTGTTCCATGTTCCATGTTCTATGTGCTGTGGGTTGACCCACAATGTCATTAGGGAGGGAATTGCAGATTTTGACCCAGAGACACTGAAGGAATAGTGATATATTTCCAAGTCAAGATGGCGAATGGCTTAGAGGGGAACTTGCAGGCGATAGTGTTCCCATGTTTCTGCCGCCCTTGTCTTTCTAGATGTTACTGTTTGTGGGTTTGGAAGGTCGTGTCATTAAATTTCTGCAGTGCATCTTATCAATGGTACACACTGCTGCGACTGAGCGTTGATGGTGGAAGGGGTGGATACTTGTGGATGTGGTGTCAATCAAGCGGCTGCTTTGTCCTGGATGGTGCTGAGCTCCTTGAGTGATGCACCCATCCAGGCAAGTGGGGAGTACTCCATCACACTCTTGACTTGTGCCTTGTTGATGGATATCATTATACAATACAATAACAATCTAAGTAAGCACATCACCCATGTATTTGTCAGTTTGAGATATCATGTTAGTGTGCATTGTTAATTGTTAATAAAATTTGAGATGTCTGCCTCAATAAGAGCCGAATCTCTGTGGTTATTGTTACATGAGCTAACATATATATCTTAAAAAAAGTGCACATCAACCGAGAAGTTTGTGTCAAAAATTCTGCTGGTTCACTAAAGGCCTTTGGGCAGGTAAGATTTTCATATATATAGTGCCTTTTGGGTACTCAGGATATCCCAGAGTGCTTTGCAGTCAACAAAATATAGTCACAGTAGCATTGTACAAAATGCAGCTGTGAATTTGCACACAGCGAGACCACAAAGATCAGTTTGATAGTTTGTGGATTATGTTTTCTCGATGATAATTGTTCTGTAAATGTTGGCGAAGATATCAGGGATGACTCAAAACCAAATCAAAATATTGCAGATGCCAGAAATCTGAAATGAAACCTTAAAATGCTGCAAATACTCAGCACATTCATCAGCATCTGCATAAGTGTTTCAGATTCATCAACCCTTCATCAGAACCAAGGATAACTCCGCTATTCTTCATCAAAGTCATGCTTTGTCTTTATTGGTCAGTGCATTGCATATAGGAGTTGGGAGGTCTTGTTGTGGCTGTACAGGGCGTTGTGTAGACTACTTTGTGTAGACTACTTTGTGTAGAATGCTGTGTGCAATTCTGGTCTCCTTCCTGCAAGAAGGATGTTATGAACAAGCATGTTCTGGATTAGAGTGGAAAAGCACAGCAGTTCAGGCAGCATCCGAGGTGCAGGAAAATCGACGTTTCGGGCAAAAGCCCTTCATCAGGAATACGCACGTTGCTAGGATTGGAGGGTTGGAGCTATAGGGAGAGGTTAAATAGACTAAGGCTATTTTCCCTGGAGCCCGGAGGCTGAGGGATGACCTTATAGAGGTTTATAAAATCATGAGGGGCATGGATTGGGTAAATAGTCAAGGTCTTTTCCACAAGGTAAGGGAGTTCAGAACTGGAGGGCAGAGGATTTAGCTGAGATGGGAAAGATTAAAAAGGGACCTGAGGGACAACTTCCGAAAGCATTTGGTATGCTTTCCTTTATTGGTCAGAGCATTGAGTATATGAGTTGGGAGGTCATATTGAAGCTGTACAGGACGTTGGTTAGGCCACTGTTGAAATATTGTATGCAATTCTGGGCTCCTTCCTATCGGAAAGATATTGTGAAACTTGAAAGGGTTCAGAAAAGATTTACAAGGACGTTGCCAGGGTTGGAGGGTTTGAGCTACAGGGAGAGGCTGAACAGGCTGGGGCTGTTTTCCCTGGAGCGTCGGAGGCTGAGGGTTGACCTTATAGACATTTATAAAATCATGAGGATAAATAGACAACACCTCTTCCCTGGGGTGGGGGAGTCCAGAACTAAAGGGTACAGGTTTAGGGTGAGAGGAGAAAGATATAAAAGAGACCTACGGGGCAACTTTTTCATGTAGAGGGTGGTACGTGTATGGAATGAGCTGCCAGACGATGTGGTGGAAGCTGGTACAATTGCAACATTTAAAAGGCATCTGGATGGGTATATGAATAGGAAGGGTTTAAGAGGGTTATGGGCCAAATGCTGGCAAATGGGGCTAGATTAGGTTGGGATATCTGGTCAGCATGGACAAGTTGGACCAAAGGGTCTGTTTCCGTGCTGTCCATCTCTACGGCTGGAGGTAATGAGATCGTGGCAGGGAGACCCGGAAACTGATCCTGGCCATCACTTTTTTCATCATCATGGAGTCTCTCTGACTTTGTGGGCATCCGACTCAGGATGTGTGCCTAGTGAGTCCCACAGCTGGGACAACCACCTTGTCAGTGGATATTGGGGACCCTGCGGGTATCTGTCGATTGTCCCCTGAAATGCCTTGGAGGATACCCTCAGTTTTCTCAACACTGTATGCAGGGCTTGGGATGGACAAATGAATTGTCTACATCCTGAAAGAAAATGAGCCAAAACTGATATAGCAAGGCTCAAAATGGAAAGGAGTTGCTGCTACCTTGTCCCCACTAATGATTTTACTCCTGAACTGAAGCTATGATGACAGATTTACTAATCCAGCTTTTTAGAGTCATAGGGATGTTTTGCCTGCTGTGTTGTATTAACTGTATGTCTACTGCTTAGGCTCGTTATTAACAATGGAAACATTTTTGAACATACCTAATTAAAACAAACCCAACCAAGGCCAAAATTCCTTGAGGGTGCACACAGCCAGCATTGTTACTTGCCAGTGAGCTTGTCTTTATGTTAATCCAGTGATGCGTTGGGAAGATAAAATGATTGAGCAGCGGTATGAAGGTTATGTGTGGTTAATGGAGGGTCCTATGTTCATTCTGGGAGGGGAGCAGATTCATTTGCAATGAGTGTAGTCAGTGGAGTTTGGTTAATAGGGTTGGGTTGATGAAGGAAGCAATGTTCTCCGCATTCAGGGTGTTCCCATTAAGATGCTTTCTTGATACAATTAGTGCAAAGCAAAATGAAATACCTGTCATCCAAGTGCATTCACTAGAGACGGCATCTAATGTATTATCTAAAATGTTCGATGTTGTATACACAATACAGTGATGTGACTTGAACTTTAAAGGGTCAGGGAGAACCTGCATTTATGTGGCGACACGTGCTAATGTTGCTGCCACCATAGAGTATGTTGCTTCCATGGACCCAAGCTTGTGTTATTCCACGAGTGTCTGATCTGTATTCCTGAGACTCCTCTACTTAGTTAGACTGGTCCTAAACTGATAGGAGCCAAAATACTGTAGCTGCTGGAAATCTGAAGCAAACACAGAAATTGCTGGAGGAACTCAACAGATCTGGCAGCATCTATGGAGAGAGAAAATCAGAGTTCATGTTTTAATTCCAGTGTGACTCTTCTTTGGAACCGAAGGGGATAGTAAATTTTTTTTTGATGTGTAGTTACATGTGACAGAGGCAGAGGAGCAGTAATGTGGTGTAGGAGTCCAGTGCAGAAGACAAAAGGATTGTTATTGCTGAAGAAAGAGAAAAACAAAGAGAAAAAGTGGGTGTAAATTGAGATGTGAAAGGGAGAGAATGGGTCCTCTCGACAGAGCATAGCAAACAAGGCACACAAAACAGAGGTGGGAAATGGGGTGAAAATGTCAAATTGTTACAGAGCAGATGGAAGCCATTTAATCCATCGTGTCTACCTAGCTCTTCATTAGCTAGTGCCAATCTCCTGCCTTGTCCCCATTACCCTACACACCATTTCTATCCAAATAACTATCCAATGCCCTCTTGGATTCTCCACCACATTTCCCGGTAGTGCGTTCCAGACCCCACCTACCTGGGGTGTGCAAAAGATTTCTCTTACACCATCCTTGCTTCTTTTGAAATGTTGTGTGTTTCACTGGAACTTAACACCGAGCCCAGGATAGCAAGGTCAGACTGAGAGGAAGGCGTTTAGTTGAAATGGCAACAGTCCTGAAGGAGGGTTACACCTGAGACGTTGACTTCTCCACCTCCTGTTGCTGCCTGGCTGGCTGTGTTCTTCCTGCCTCTTGCTTGTCCAACTTGGATTCCAGCGTCTGCAGTTTTCTTGGCTCTACACAACTAAAGGAGACAGGGTGGTACCTACAGACAGAGCAGAGGATTGTGCAAAGCAGTCACCTTGTCTGCGTTTGGTCGTGCCAACACAACATAAAGGAGCCCAGATTGTGAGCAGCGAATGCAGTGGATTGCATTGAAAGAAGTCCAAGTAAAATCATTGTGTTTGGGACCTTGGTCAGTGAAGAGGCAGCTGGTGAACGGATAAGTGTAAAACCTTCTGAGGTTGCATGGGAAGATCCCATGGAGGAACAAAGAAGTGTTAGGAGTGAAGACGGAATTGTCCAGGTGCCACAGCCAGGTGTCCCCACATTAAGTCTGCTTCATCTCTATCTGCTCATTATCCAATGGTGACTGTTGTCTGACTCAAAGTAGTTCCAGTCAATATTTTGGGCCGACTTACTGAATTGAATTGAATTTATTGTCCTGTGTACCGGGGCACAGTGAAAAGCTTTGTCTTGAGAGCAATACAGGCAAATCACAGAGTTAAGGAACATAGATAAGTAAATAATAGGTAAACAGTGGCAAACACAAAAACACAGGTGCAGCCAATGTTAAGGGTTTGAAAGTCCATTCAGTATTCTAACTATGGTAGGGTAGAAACTGTTACGAAACTGACTGGTGTGTGTGTTCAGGCTTCTATACCTTCTCCTCGATGGTAAAGGTTGTAGAAAAACATTGCCAGGATGGGATGGATCTTTGAGAATGCTGGCGGCCTTTCCTTGACAGTGGGCCTGGTAGATGGATTATATCAATGGGAGGTTGGCTTTTGTGATTGTCTGGGCTGAGTTCACCACTCTCTGTAACCGTCTCCGATCTTGAATGGTACAGTTGCCATACCAGGTAGTGATACATCCAGACAGAATGCTCTCGATGGTGCACCTATAAAAGTTGGCAAGTGTATTCGCCGTCATGCCAAATTTCCTCAGCTGCCTGAGGAAGAAGAGAAGTTGGGCCTTTGTAATCAGTGCATCCACATGAAGAGTCCAACTTTTGAAAACCATTTAACAACCAGGCCACATAGTTGGCCTGTCCTTTGTTATATCCTGTCTAATCACCCTCACAAGTGGCTCAGTGGTTAGCACTGCAACATCACAACTCTAGGGACCCAGGTTCAATTCCAGCCTTAGGTGACTGTCTGTGCAGAGTTTACATATTCTCCCTGTGTCTGCGTGGATTTGCTCCGGTCTCCTCCCACAGTCCAAAGATGTGCAGGTTAGGGTGAGTTGGCCGTGCTAAATTGGCCGTAGTGTTCAGGAATGTGTAGGTTAGGTGGATTGGCCAAGGGAAATGCAGGATGGGGTGGGGGTTGGGTCTGGGTGGGATGCTTTCAGAGAGTTGGTGTGGGCTGAATGGGCTGTTTCTGTCCTGTAGGGGAATCTATGTCAGCAGTGCACTTTTCCCAGTGTCCCCTGGAGAGCTGTATCTTATCATTGCCCAGTGGGGAAACATCACAAACAGACACTTGGACAATTTATTTTGTTGAGAGTCAGCAAAAAGGGGGACACAAAGAAAATGAGACAGGCTGAAGTTCACTGAGGCGCAACAAACCAAATGTTGGCACGTTCACCTTGACAGTCTACATCAGTGTTCTGTAGCCAGCTCTCATCAACTGGAACAGGGTATTTGCCAGGCCCTATATGCCTGGTGGTACCCAATATAACCGAGTTCCACTATCATCCACAACTTCCTGTACATCCTCTACTTCCTCAGGCGGCGAAGAAAATTCAGCATATCCACAAAGACTCTCAATAATTTTTATTGATGCACCTTCACAGCTTGGGATGCCAATTGCTCTGCCTGGGGCCACTAGAAATTACAGAGAGTTGTGAACAAAGCACAGGCTATCACACAAACCAGCCTTCCATCCATTGACTCTGTCCACCCTTCCCGCTGACTCAGGAAAGCAGCTAACATCATCAAAGACCCCTCCCACCCCAGTTATACTCTCTCTCACCTTCTTCCATTGGGCAGAAGATACAGAAGTTTGAAAACACGTACAACAGATTCAAGAACAGCTTCTTCCCCGCTATTATCAGATTTTTCAAAGAACTGCTCATCTATTAATTCTGATCTCTCTCTCTCTCTCTCTGCATCTGTTACACTATAGTCTGCACTCTGTTCTGCCACCCTGATGCGTTTTGTCTGGAATGATCTGCCTGTAGAGAATGCAAAATACTTTTCACTGTATCTTGGTCCATGTGACATCAATAAGTCAATCAATCAGTCGAGGACAGTGTCCATTCCCCCGCCCCTCAGAATCCAACACTTTCCGTCATCGTGAGCTCCAATTATCCAGCACACAGGATGCCCGAACTATACAAGAGAACCCCCTCAGACTGCTCCAGGCAGCGGAGGGCTATCTTCAGCAGCCCATCACCTGGTCCATCCCAGGGGCCCCACTTACAGCTTGCTGAAGATGCCATACCAGTTGAGTGAGCAACACCTTACATCTGAAGGGAATATGCACTGTGCTCTAACTCCCTTCCCATTCCAGGATCACCTCAATCAGTCCATTTTCCATTGCAGTCATTAAAATCCATCGTTACCTTACAACATCATTATCAATCTTTTAGATTAGATTAGATTACTAACATGTTTAGATTGATTGTTTAGGTTGTGAAATATGTTTAGATTATTTACAGTGTGGAAACAGGCCCTTCGGGCCAACAAGTTCACACTGACTCTCCGAAGAGCAACCCACCCAGACCCATTCCCCTACATTTACCCATTCACCTAACACTACGGGCAATTTAGCACGGCCAATTCACCTAACCTGTACATCTTTAGACTGTGGGAGGAAACCGTAACACCCGGAGGAAACCCACACAGACACGGAGAGAATGTGCAAACTCCACACAGACAGTTGCCCAAGGCAGGATTTGAACCCGCGTCTCTGACACTGTGAGGCAGCAGTGCCAACCACTGTGCCACTGTGCTGCCTTAACCACTGTACCACCGTGCCGAACCTTTTCAAGGTGGATAATGAAATGTTAAATTTGTAACAGGGAATCTGTGGTTCAGACCAACATTTTCTTTCTAAGTTGATTTCCCCACGCTTCTGTGCAGGATATCACAGGATCTTTTACAGATGTAACATCTCATTTCCCCACCTTGGGCAGCATAGCCTTGTGCCAACCCCAAATCATTGGAGCATAAACCAAGATTTTGTGCGCAACTGGTACAACTAGTTGGGTAGCAGGGATAATCCAGGTAATTACAGACCGGTGAGCCTGACGTCAGTGGTAGGGAAGCTGCTAGAGCTAAGGGATAAGATACATACCCATTTGGAAGAAACTGGGCTTATCAGTGAGAGGCAGCATGGTTTTGTGCAGGAAAGGTCATGTCTTACAAACCTCATAGTATTCTTTGAAGAGGTGACAAAGTTGATTGATGAGCGAAGGGATTTAGATGTCATACGGGCAATCTATGACATGGACTTTAGTAAGGCATTTGATAAGGTTCCCATGGCAGGTTGGTGAAGTCACATGGTGTCCAGGGTGTAATGGCTAGTTGGATAGAGAACTGATTGGGCATTAGGATTCAGACAATAGTAGTGGAAGAGAGCTTCTCAAACTGGAGACCTGTGACCAGTGGTATTCCACAGAGATCTGTGCTGGGACCACTTTTTTTTTAGATTAGCTTAGATTCCCTGCATTGTGGAAACAGGCCCTTCGGCCCAACAAGTCAACACCGACCCTCCAAAGAGTAACCTACCCTAACCCATTTCCCTCTGACTAATGCACCTAACACTATGGGCAATTTAGCATGACTAATTCACCTGACTGCACATCTTTAGACTGTGGGAGGAAACGAGAGCACCCAGAGAAAACCCACGCAGATGTGGGGAAAATGTGCAAACTCCATACAGACAGTTGCCCGAGGCTGGAATCGAACCTGGGACCCTGGTGCTGTGAGACAGCCACCGTGCCACCTCATTGTTTGTGATATACATAATAATTTGGAGGAAGGTGTAGGTTGCCTCATTAGCAAGTTTGCAGAAGACAGTAAGATTGGTGGAGTAGCAGATAGTGAAGGGGACTGTCAGAGAACACAGCAGAATATAGCTAGATTGGAGAGTTGGGCAGAGAAATGGCAGATGGAGTTCAATCCAGACAAATGTGAGGTGAAGCATTTTGGAAGACCCAATTCCAGAGTGAACTATACAATAAATAGAAAAGTCCTGGGGAAAATTGACGTACAGAGAGATCTGGATGTTCAAGGCCATTGAGCCCTAAAGGTGGAAACGCAGGTCAGTAGAATGGTCAAGGCAGCATACGGCATGCTTTCCTTCATCGGATGTTGTGTCGAGTATAAGAGTTGGCAGGTCATGTTACAATTATACAAGACGTTGGTTCTGCCACAATTGGAATACTGCATGGGGTTCTGGTCCCCACATTACCAAAAAGGATGTGGATTCTTTGGAGAGGGTGCAGAGGAGATTCACCAGGATATACTCCCTCTGCTCCAACCCCAACCTCACCATCAAAATACACTCCCTCCGCTCCAACCCCAACCTCACTATCAAAATATCCACCTGGACACCCCGTGCTGGCCTCTTACCCACCCTCGATCTCTTTATAGCCAACTGCCGCCGCGACATTAACCGACTCAACCTGTCCACCCCTCTTACCCACTCCAACCTCTCACCCTCGGAACGTGCAGCCCTCCACTCCCTCCGCTCCAACCCCAACCTCACCATCAAAACAAGGGATGAACTCAGATTTCTCCAGTTTCCTCATTTCCCCTCCCCCCACCTTGTCTCAGTCGAATCCCTCAAACTCAGCACCGCCCTCCTAACCTGCAATCTTCTTCCTGACCTCTCCGCCCCCACCCCACTCCGGCCTATCACCCTCACCTTGACCTCCTTCCACCTATCACATCTCCATCGCCCCTCCCCCAAGTCCCTCCTCCCTACCTTTTATCATAGCCTGCTGGACACACTTTCCTCATTCCTGATGAAGGGCCTATGCCCGAAATGTCGAATTTCCTGCTCCTTGGATGCTGCCTGACCTGCTGCGCTTTTCCAGCAACACATTTTCAGTTCCTTCACCAGGATGTTGCCTGGTATGGAGGGTGCAAGCTATGAGGAGAGGTTGAGTAGATTAGGATTAATTTCATTGAGAAGAAGGATGTTGAGGGGGGACCTGATTGAGGCCTACAAAATCCTGAGAGGTGCAGACAGGGTGGATAGCAAGAAAGATTGAAGGACTCAGTTACTAGGGGTCATGAGTTCAAAGTGAGAGGAGGAAAGTTTAGGGGAGATATGCATGGAAAGTCCTTCACGCAGAAGGTGATGGGGGCCTGGAATGTGTTGCTAACGAAGGTGGTAGAGGTGAGAATGATATTGTCATTTAAGATGTATCTGGACAGATACATGAATGGATAGGGTGCAAAGGGATACCGATCCTTAGAAAATAAGGGAAAGGTTTAGATAGAGGATGTGGATTGGCACAGGCTCGGAGGGCCAAAGGGCCTGTTTCTGTGCAGTAATTTTCCTTGTTCTTTGTTAACTAACTATGGGAAAGATGTTGAGAAACTTGAAAGGATACAGAAAAGATTTACAAGGATGTTGCCAGGGTTGGAGGGTTTGAACTACAGTGAGAGGCTTGAATAGGCTGGGGCTGCTTTTCCCTGGAGCGTTGGAGGCTGAGGAGTGAACTTATAGAGGTTTATAAAATCATGAGGGGCACGGATATGATGAATAGCAAAGGTCTTTTCCCTGGCGTGGGGGAGTTCAGAACTAGAGGGCATAGATTTAAGGTGAGAGGGGAAAGATATAAAAGAGACCTAAAGGACAACGTATTCACACAGAGGGTGGTACATGTATGGAATGAGCTGCCAGAGGAAGTGGTGGAGGTTGGTACAGTTTCGACATTTAAAAGGGATCTGGATGGATATATGAGTAGGAAGGGTTTAGACGGATATGGGCCCAGTGCTGGCCAATGGGGACTAGGTTAATTTAGGATATCTGGTCAGCAGGGACAGGTTGGTCCAATGTACCACCTGAAGAAGGAGCAGTGCTCCTAAAGCTAGGGCTTTCAAATAAACCCATTGGATAATAACCTGGTGTCATGCGATTTTGACCTTTTTCCATGGTGTACAACTCGATTACTTTGTGAAGAAGGCATATATGGTGTTAACATTTAGAGGCAGAAGGGTTGAGTTTCAGAGCCACAAGGTCATGGTGGTGCGGCCACACTTGGAGTATTGCGCAATGTTCTGGTCACTCCATTATGGGAAGGGTTTGGGAGCTTTGCAAAGGGTGCAGATGAGATTTACTGGGATCTTGCCTGGTATGGAGGGAAGGTCCTATGAGGAATGGCTGATGGACCTGAGGCTGCTTTCATTGAAGAGAAGGTGGTTGAGAGGTGACTTAAGTGAGACATATAAAGATAATCAGAGGGTTAGATAGGTTGGAAAGTGAGAGCCTTTTTCCTCGGATGGCGATGGCTAGCACAAGGGGACATAGCTTTAAATTGAGGGGTGATAGATAAAGGGCAGATGTCAGAGGTAGTTTCTTTACTCAGAGAGTAGTAGGGGCGTGGAACGCACTGCCTGCAACAGTAGTAGATGCACCAACTTTAAGGGCATTTAAATGGTCATTGGATAAACATATGAATGAAAATGGAATAGTGTAGGTTCGGTGGGCTTTAGATTGGTGTTACAGGTCGGCACAACATCGAGAGCCGAAGGGCCTGTACTGCACTGGAATGTTCTATATTCTATGTTCTACTCTCCACAGTAGGACATGGACCCAGGTTCAGTGAGACTCAGAGGTGAGGGTCTTACCACTGAGCCACAGTCAACATCATTGCAGACCCTTTAAGACCCTTTATCTAAAGGATCCCAGTGGAAACATTGATACTGATTATAAATTTGCTGAAGTTAGAATTGTCAGATTCACGATGCTTCTATTTACACAATTAACAGAATCTACCCCCTGTAATGTTACTCTCCGTTTACAATTAATCTGCTTATTAAGTTATCTCTCTTCAAATATCCTTTGCCTGCATTGCACTGTGAATTCAAATATCTTTTTTTTGTTTCAGGCATTAGTACTTGCCAAATTAATCCAGTGTAACTGAAGTTTGACACTGATGTGCACACAGAGCTTAAGATCATAGATAAAGGTAGCTCTAGACGAAGGAATTCTGCAAATATTCATGAGCCCTCAGGGCAGCCATGGATCTCGATGTCTGACACCCAGTTTCCATTGATTTTGGCCCATGTTTTAGGATTCTGACTATCCATTAAATACTGGCATGCCTTCAAAAAGCCTTGTGAATTGGAACTCGAGAACTGACGAATTATCAAAAATAGGGTAGCTTTTCCAATCCCAATGGGCCTCTCCCAGAGACTCCTTACTTGCTGTCTCATCAGGAAGCACTGGTTACAAAGGCCCAACAACATCTCTTCTTCCTCAGGCAGCTGAGGAAATTTGCCATGACGGTGAATACCCTTGCCAACTTTTATAGGTGCATCATCGAGAGTATTCTGTCTGGATGTATCACTACCTGGTATGGCAACTGTACCGTTCCAGATCGGAGACGGTTACAGAGAGTGGTGAACCTGGCCCAGATAATCACAAAGGCCAACCTCCCATCTATAGAATCCATCTACCAGGCCAGCTGTCAAGGAAAGGCCGCCAGCATTCTCAAAGATCCATCCCATCCTGGCAATGTTTTTCTACAACCTCTACCATCGGGGCGAAGGTACAGAAGCCTGAACACACACACCAGCCGGTTTCAAAACAGTTTCTACCCTGCTGTTGTTAGAATACTGAGTGGACTCACAAACTCTTAACATTTGCCTGGACCTGTATTTTTGTTTTTCCCGCTGTTTACCTATTACTTACTATCTATGCTACTGAACTCTGTGATCTGCCTGAATTTCTCACAAGACAAAGCTTTTCACTGTGCCTCCATACACGTGACAATAAATTCAATTCAATTGAATCCAATTCTATCATTTTGCCCGACTCTGTTAGATGTTCAATTATTTGCCTTTATGAGCCTGATATGCAATCTGTTTCAATGGCTGTCCTGATAATATTAAGAAGGGGATCAAAGGTTTGGGGGAGAAAAGGGTTGAAACTCATATCAGCCATGATCAAATGGTGGGGCAGAGCTGATGGGCTGAATGGCCTATTCCTGCTCCTATAACTTATGGTCATATCTCACATTTCTTAAGAAACATTGAGTTCTTTCTGATATGGGGTAAAGTTTTTGTTATGGCTGTACAGAACTCCAGGTGGACTCCAACTGAAGTAAATATTTTGTTTTGAAGAAGGTTCCCTGGACTTGAAATGTTAACTCTCTTTCTCTCTCCACACACACTGCCCTGTCCTGCTAAGTTTCTTGAGCAATTTATGTTTCAGTTTGTTTCAGATCTGCAGCATCTGCTGTTCTTGACTTTGTGAGAGGGATACAGTTTAGGGAGGAACATTAATAGGTTCAGTAAATGGGCAAAGTGCTGGCAAATGGAGCAAAATGTGGGAAAATGTGAGGCTATCCATTTTGGAAGGGGAAACAATAGAACAGAATATTATTTAAATGGAGAAAAACTGCAGAACGCTGAAACACAAAGGGGCTTGGGGGCACTTGTGCTCAAAATGTGGAAAGCTAGCATACAGGTACAGCACGGAATTAGGAATCAAGTCATAGGCACTACCTGGGTCCATCTCTCAGTACCTCACCATTCCGCTACTCTCCCCACCCCACCATTCTCCCCCTCCCCTTTATCTGTAGCTCCCCCTACTCCCACATCTAGTCCTGAAGAAGGTTAATACTTGAAACCCGAAACCCTTCTTGATGAAGGGCTCTGGCCCGAAATATCGATTTTCCTGCTCCCGGATGCTGCCTGACCTGCTGTACTTTTCCAGCACCACACTCTCAACTCTGACCTCCTGCATCTGCAGACCTCACTTTCTCCCTTAATACCCGAAATGTTGACTTCCCCACCTCCTGATGCTGCCTGGCTTGCTGTGTTCTTCCAGTTGGTCTAATCAGGAAGACTGATGGAATGTTGGCCCTTATTTCAAGGGAGTATAAGAGGAGGGGAGTCTTAATGCAAATCTGCTGGTGACACCACATCTGGAATGCTGTGAGCTGCTTTGGGCCCTTATTTAAGAAGAAAAAAAATTATTTCATGGAGACCAAACTATCCTCAGCTGCTTTATCGTAGAGTCAGAATTGGGGATGTTTGCTGGGGATGTTCAGCCCCATTCATGAGCCATCAGATATTGAAGCAGCTCCATATGTGAGAGCAGCAAGGCCTGGATAAATCAAGGAATTGGGTCAGAAAGAGCAAGCAACATTTGTGCCACACAAATGCCAGGCAATGACCACCTCCAATAGGAGAGAATTCAACCATCGCACTTGTACATTCCATGGCATCGCCATCACAGAATCCAATACTATTAATATCCTGGAGGTTACCAGAAACTGAACTGTACTAATCACAGTAACTACAGGAGCAGCTCAGAGACCAGGAATCCTGCAGCAAATAACTTATCTCCTGATTCCCCATAGTTTGCTCACAATTTACAAGACACAAGTCAGGAGTGTGACAGAATACTCCCCACTTGCCTGGATGAATGCAGCTCCAACAACACTCAAAAAGCTTGATACCATCCAGAACAAAGCAACCCATCCACATCCACTGTTTGTGGATGTGATTGGCACCACATCCACAAACATCCATTCCCTCCACCACCGACACTCAGTACACACTGCTGCTACTATCTGAAAGGTGCACTGCAGAAACTCACCAACGATCCTCAGACAGCACCTTCCAAGCACACAACCACTTCCATCTAGAAGGACAAGGGCAGCAGATACATGGGAACACCACCCCCTGCAAATTCCCCTTTTGAGTCATTTACCATCCTGATTTTGAAAGGTATCATCTTTTCTTCAGTGTTACTGGGTCAAAATCCTAGAATTCCCTCCCTAAGGGCATTGTGGGTCAACCTACAGCACATGGACTGCAGTGGTTCAAGAAGGCAGCTCACCCTCACCTTCTCAAGAGGCAACTAGATACAGACACTAAACACTGATCAGCCATTAATGTCCATCCCCCATGAATGAATAAACACAAATCAAATCCAGTTTTGTGTCTTTGGGGAACCATATTATCTTCGTGCTGAGATACTCGAATCTGCTAACAGGGCTCCATGTTTTCTTGGCTGTCCAATCCTTCTCTTCTGCCAAGTCATCTTAGCCTCTGACAAGCTGGAATGGTTAACCCATGCCAATATGACACTACTATAAGATAGAGGTGTCACGTCCTAATCAATAATGCTTTATTTGTAGTACTCTTTCTTATGACTGAATTGAACATCTGTTATTCATTTTGAGAGATCACTGGAATCTGTTTGGATTGAGACTGTGGTTGTCCGATTTTTAAATAAACTTGTTCCTGGGGTTATTACGATTGCTGGCAAGGCTGGTGTTAATTGTCAGTCTCTGTGTAGAATGCATGTGGTACATTTCCTTCTTGGACTGATGCTCTACATATGGAAAAGGTTCTAAGCCTGTTAAAGTAGCAAAGTCCAGAATTCCGATCCAGCGCCAATGCAGAACAGTGCCACATGTCCTAGAACCAGTAATTCCTGACTCCACACTGGGGGCCTGGGATGGATGGTTGGGAATGGGCTGTCGAGGGTAGTGTGAGGTAAGAGAGGACATGAAGATTCTGAGGGGGGAAATGAGGAGTGGTCTGGTGCTGGTAATGTCCTGCACAAGCTTCGTTCTCTGCCATCACTATCCCCCCTCATGACGTGATCTTCGAAAATGAGCAATGCCCAAGGCGGTGGAGAAAGTGTCAGTGAGAGGATTGAAAGTGGTGGATCAGCGTTATCTGAATTGTACTGATAAGAATATGTCTCAACCATTTGCAAAATGCAGCAAGATTGGATTTCCAGTCATCGGATTTCTCATTTTATATCCATTCTCATTGTGGGAATCCAGGGGGTTTGATGCTGCGAGAAACAATTTGCCACATTTATTGGTGCTTGCAAATTGAACCTGGGCATTTCAAAAATTATAAGCAATAATAATATGCAAAAGCGCTTGCAATGGAGTTGTAATGCCTTTACCTCTGAGCCATCACGCTTGGATTCAGGTTCCATCTGCTCCAGAGTTGTGCAAGAACATCTCTGAACAGCTGACTAGAAAATATCTACTAAAGACCCATGTCCTGTGAAGAGAAATTCTTGTATTCTCCTGTGGGATGTGGGTGCTTTAGGGAACATCTCCGGGACACCCACACCAATCAACCCCACCGCCCTGTGGCCCAACATTTCAACTCCTCCTCCCACTCTGCTGAGGACATGCAGGTCCTGGGCCTTCTTCACCGCCGGTCCCTCACCAATCGACGCCTGGGGGAAGAACACCTCATCTTCCGCCTTGGAACACGGTGGGTGGCATGGTGGAACAGTGGTTAGCAGTGCTGCCTCACAGCTCCAGAGACCCGGGTTCAATTCCCTACTCAGGTGACTGACTGTGTGGAGTTTGCACATTCTCCCTGTGTCTGCGTGGGTTTCCTCTGGATGCTCTGGTTTCCTCCCACAGTTCAGATGAATTGGCCACGCTAAATTGCCTGTAGTGTTAAATAAAGGGGTGAATGGGTGGGTTGCACTTCGGCGGGTCAGTGTGGATTTGTTGGACCACAGGGCCTGTTTCCACACTGTAAGTAATCTAATCTAAACACTTCAACCCCAGGGCATCAATGTGGGCTTCACCAGTTTCCTCATTTCCCCTTCCCCCACCTCACCCTAGCTCCAAACTTCCAGCTCAGCACTGTCCCCATGACTTGTCCTACCTGCCTATCTTCTTTTCTCCTTTGAATCCTCCCACTTCCTCCAGACCAAAGGGGTAGCCATGGGCACACGTGTGGGCCCCAGCTATGCCTCTCTCTTTGTTGGCTACATAGAACAGTCGATCTTCTGTAATTACACCGGCACCACTCCTCACCTCTTCCTCCGCTACATTGATGACTGCATTGGCACCACCTCGTGCTCCCGCGAGGAGGTTGAGCAATTCATCAACTTCACCAACACTTTCCACCCTGACCTTAAATTTACCTAGACCACCTCTGACACCTCTCTCCCCTTCCTGGACCTCTCCATTAATGACGACCGACTTGATACTGACATTTTTTACAAACCCACCGACTCCCACAGCTACCTGGATTACACCTCTTCCCACCCTACCTCTTGCAAAAATGCCATCCCGTATTCCCAATTCCTCCACCTCCGCCGTATCTGCTCCCAGGAGGACCATTCCACCACAGAACACACCAGATGGCCTCCTTCTTTAGAGACCGCAATTTCTCTTCCCACGTGGTTAAAGATGCCCTCCAACGCATCTCGTTCACATCCTGCACCTCCGCCCTCAGACCCCACCTCTCCAACCGGAACAAGGACAGATCGCCCCTGGTGCTCACCTTTCACCCTACCAACCTTTGCATAAACCAAATCATCAGCCGACATTTCCGCCACCTCCAAAAAGACCTCACCACCAGGGATATATTTCCCTCCCCACCCCTTTCCATCTTCCGCAAAGACCGTTCCCTCCATGACTATCTGGTCAGATCCATGCCCTGGCGTGGGAGGAAACCGGAGCACCCGGAGGAAACCCACCCAGACACGAGGAGAATGTGCAAACTCCACACAGTCACCCGAGGGTGGACAATGGCAATTATGATTCTCCATCAGGGACTTTCCTTAAAGGAGAGATTGGTCCAACCTGGCCTGTACCCATTAGAGTTTAGAAGGAAGGGTGGCAAGATGGCTCAGTGGTTAGCACTACTGCCTCACAGCACCAGGGACCCCGTTTCGATTCCCACCTCGGGTGACTGTCTGTGTGGTTTGCACATTCTCCCTGTGTCTGTGTGAGTTTCCTTTGGGTGCTCCAGTTTCCTTCTACAATCCAAAGATGTGCAGGTCAGGTGAATTGGCCATGCTTAAATTGCCCGTAGTGTTCAGGAGTGTGTAGGCTAGGTGCCTTGGTCAGGTTGGGCCTGGGTGGTTACTCTTCTGAGGGTCGGTGTGGACTTGTTGGACCAAGGACCTGTTTCCACCCTGTACGGCTTCCAATTCTAATTTCTCATTCTAACTTGATTGAAATGTGTAACAGTGTAACAGAGCTGGACAGACTGGATGCAGGGAGAATGTTTCCCCTGGATGGGTGAGTCTAGAAGCAGAGGACACGGTCTGAACAGATACAACATTGACCGATTTGGACTGAGATGAGGAAGGATAGTGAATCTGTGGAATTCATTAACACAGAAGGCGGAGGTCAAGTCACTGAATATATACAATGAAAGAGAATAGTTTATACACTTATTGTCATGTGGAATTTTACATGGAAAACGAGTGAAATGTTTGAGAAGTTATTACATTATGGCACCTACATTAATGACAGACATCATAAACAATAATAAGTAAAATTAAGGCAAAGTTCATCACAGTTCAGTTATTAACTCTGAGGAATGGGGAAAGCTGATTAAGGAATGATAGATACCTTGAAGACACTGCTGGAAAGGGACCACCACGCCAAGCCAGGACCCACACACCAGGCCAGGACCCACACACCAGGCCAGGACCCACACGCTACGCCAGGACCAACACACCAAGCCAGGACCAACACACCAAGCCAGGACCACCACGCCAGGCCAGGACCAACACACCAGGCCAGGACCAACATACCAGGCCAGGACCAACACACCAGGCCAGGACCAACACACCAGGCCAGGACCAACATACCAGGCCAGGACCAACACACCAGGCCAGGACCAACATACCAGGCCAGGACCAACACACCAGGCCAGGACCAACACACTAGGCCAGGACCAACACACCAAGCCAGGACCAACACACCAGGCCAGGACCAACACACCAGGCCAGGACCAACATACCAGGCCAGGACCAACACACCAGGCCAGGACCCCCACACTAGGCCAGGGCCACACACCAGGCCAGGACCCACACACTAGGCCAGGACCAATATACCAGGCCAGGACCAACACACTAGGCCAGGACCAACACACTAGGCCAGGACCAACACACCAGGCCAGGACCCACACACCAGGCCAGGACCAACACACCAGGCCAGGACCAACATACCAGGCCAGGACCAACACACCAGGCCAGGACCAACACACTAGGCCAGGACCAACACACCAGGCCAGGACCAACATACCAGGCCAGGACCAACACACCAGGCCAGGACCAACACACTAGACCAGGACCAACATACCAGGCCAGGACCAACACACCAGGCCAGGACCAACATACCAGGCCAGGACCAACATACCAAGCCAGGACCAACACACCAGGCCAGGACCAACATACCAGGCCAGGACCAACACACCAGGCCAGGACCAACACACCAGGCCAGGACCAACATACCAGGCCAGGACCAACACACTAGGCCAGGACCAACACACCAGGCCAGGACCAACACACCAGGCCAGGACCAACACACTAGACCAGGACCAACATACCAGGCCAGGACCAACACACCAAGCCAGGACCAACACACTAGACCAGGACCAACACACCAGGCCAGGACCAACACACCAGGCCAGGACCAACATACCAGGCCAGGACCAACACACCAGGCCAGGACCAACACACTAGACCAGGACCAACACACCAGACCAGGACCAACATACCAGGCCAGGACCAACACACCAGGCCAGGACCAACATACCAGGCCAGGACCAACACACTAGGCCAGCACCAACACACTAGGCCAGGACCAACATACCAGGCCAGGACCAACACACCAGGCCAGGACCAACATACCAGGCCAGGACCAACACACTAGGCCAGGACCAACACACCAGGCCAGGATCAACATACCAAGCCAGGACCAACACACTAGACCAGGACCAACACACTAGGCCAGGACCAACACACCAAGTCAGGACGAACACACCAGGCCAGGACCAACACACTAGGCCAGGACCAACACACTAGGCCAGGACCAACTCACCAAGCCAGGACGAACACACCAGGCCAGGACCAACACACTAGACCAGGACCAACACACTAGGCCAGCACCAACACACCAGGCCAGGACCAACACACCAGGCCAGGACCAACATACCAGGCCAGGACCAACACACCAGGCCAGGACCAACATACCAGGCCAGGACCAACACACCAGGCCAGGACCAACACACTAGACCAGGACGAACACACCAGGCCAGGACCAGCACACCAGGCCAGGACCAACACACTAGGCCAGGATGAACACACCAGGCCAGGGCCAACACACCAGGCCAGGATGAACACACCAGGCCAGGATGAACACACTAAGCTGAGGCCACCACGCCAGACCAGAACCATCACAGCAGGCCAGGACCAACACAACAGGCCAAGACCACCATGCCAGGCTGAGAATGTCACACCAGACCAGAACCGTCACAACAGGCCAAGACCACTATGCCAGGCCAGAACATAGGACATAGAACATTACAGCACAATACAGTCCCTTCGGCCCTCAATATTGTGCCAATCTGTGGAACCAATCTGAAGCCCATCTATCCTACACAATTCCATTCTTGCCCATATGCCTATCCAATGACCATTTAAATACCCTTAACATTGGCGAGTCTACTACTGTTGCAGGCAGTGAGTTCCATGCCCTTACTATTTTCTAAGTAAAGAAACTACCTCTGACATCTGTCCTACATCTATCAGCCCTTAATTTAAAGGTATGTCCTCTCATGCTAGCCATCGCCACCTGAGGAAAAAGACTCTAACTGGCCAACCTAACTCTCTGCTTATCTTATATGTCTCAATTAAGTCACCTCTCAACTTTCTTCTATCTAATGAAAACAGCCTCAAGTCCCTCAGCTTTTCCTCATAAGGCCATCCCTCCATACCAGGCAACATCCTGGTAAATATCCTCTGAACCTTTTTTAAAGCTTCCACATCTTTCCTATAGTGCGGTGACCAGAACAGTGCGCAATACTCAAAGTATGGCCGCACCAGAGTTTTGTACAGCTGCAGCATGACCTCGTGGCTCCAAAACTCAATCCCTGTACCACTAAAAGCTAACACACCATATGGCATCTTAACAACCTTCTCAACCTGGGTGGCAACTTTCAGAGGTTTACGTACATGGGTACTGAGATCTCTCTGCTCATCGACACTACCAAGAATCTTACCATTAGCCCAGTACTCTGCATTCTGGTTACTCCTTCCAAAGTGAATCACTTCAAACTTATAGAGTTGTAGAATCATAGAGATGTACAGAATGGAAACAGACCCTTCGGTCTAACTCATCCATGCCAACTAGATATCCCAACCAAATCTAGTCCCACTTGCCAGCACCCAGCCCATGTCCCTCCAAACCCTTCCTATTCATATACCCATCATGCCTTTTAAATGTTGCAATTGTACCAGCCTCCACCACTTCCTCTGGTAGCTCATTCCATACATGTACCACCCTCTGTGTGAAAACGTTGCCCTTAGGTTTCTTTTATATCTTTCCCCTCTCACCCTAATCCTATGCCCTGTAGTTCTGGACTCCCCCACCCCAAGGAAGAGACTTTGTCTATTTATCCTATCCGTGCCCCTCATGATTGTATAAACCTCTATAAGGTCACCCCTCAGCCTCCGACGCTCCAGGGAAAACAGCCCCAGCCTATTCAGCCTCTGCCTGTAGCTCAAATCCTCCAACCCAGGCAATGTCCTTGTAAATCTTTTCTGAACCTTTTCAAGTTTCACAATATCCTTCTGATAGGAAGAAGACCAAAATTGCGCGTAATATTCCAACATTGGCCTAACCAATGTCCTGAAAAGCTGCAGGATGACCTCCCAACTCCTGTACGCAATACTCTGACCAATAAAGGAAAGCATACCAAACGCCTTCTTCACTATCCTATCTCCCTGAGACTCAACTTTGAACTTGAAGTCGGGGTGGAAGGTGTTGGTGATGTTGATGAATGTTCATCATCCTCTTGGGAGCATGAGGTGGCGTTGATACAGTAATCAATGTAGCGGAGGAAAAGGTGGGGAGTGGTGCCGCTGTAACTGCGGAAAATGGACTGTTCCATGCATCTTCTGGAGCAGGCTCCCATGAGGAATCTTGTCAAATGCTTCAGTAAAGTTTATGTCAACAACATCCATTGCCTTACCCTCAATAACCATCTTTGCCACTTCCTTTGGTTTCCCATGTGTGTGAATCTGTAAGCAGGGGGCATAAAATCCCAGAAAGGGCTCAGTCATTGAAGACGGAGATGGCGAAGGAAGAATCTGTGGGATTCCTTACTGCAGAGGGCTGTCGAGGCTGGATCATGAAGTACATTTACAATAGAGAAGGTCAGATTTTAATTAATCAGAGAAACAGGCCTTACATGGGAAAGACAGGAAAGTAGAGGTGGGGATTATCAGATCAGCTATGATCCCATTGAAGGGCAGAGCATACTCGATGGGCCAAATGGCATAATTCCACTCCCAAGTATCAAAATCTTACCTCAATCAGTTTCCAACTCAAAAAAAACTCCACAATATTCTCCTTCTCTGCTCACGTTTCTGCATTAAACTCCATTTGCCACCTCTCAGGCCAGCTCTGCAGCTTACCTACATCTCTCTATAACCTGCAACATCCTTCGTCACTATCCACAACTCTGCCAACCTTAGTAACATCTGCAGATTTATTAAACCATTCTTCAACGCCCTCACCTAGGTCATTTATATAAATGACTTACAACAGTTGACCCAAAACAGATCTTTGTGGTACCCCACTAGTGACTGAACTCCAGGATGAACATTTCCCATCAACCACCACCCTCTCTTCTTTCAGCTAGCCAACTTCTGATCCAAATAGCTAAATCATCCTCAATTCCATGCCTCCGTATTTTGTGCAATAGTCTATTGTGGGGAACCTTATTAAACGCCTGACTGAAATCCATAGCCAACACATCAACTGCTTTACCCTCATCCAACTGTTTGGTCACCTTCTCAAAGAACCCAATAAGGTTTGTGAGGCATGACCTACCCTTCACAAAACTGTGTTGACCCTCCCTAATCAACTTTTTTCTCTCTAAATGATTATAAATCCTATCTCTTACAACCCTTTCCAACACTTTACCCACAACCAAAGTAAGGCTCACTGGTTTATAATTTCCAGGGTTGTCTCTAACCCCGTTCTTGAACAGGGGAACCACATTTGCTATCCTCCGGTCTTCTGGCACTATTTCTGCAGTTTCCTTCCCCATCCTATGCATCCTAAATCTTAATTGATGACTGTATCGGCGCCACCTCATGCTCCCAAGAGGATGATGCACATTCAGCAACATCACCAACACCTTCCACCCCGATTTCAAGTTAAAAGTTGAGTCACAGGGAGATAGGATAGTGAAGAAGGTGTTTGGTATGCTTTCCTTTATTGGTCAGAGTGTTGAGTACAGGAGATAGGAGGTCATCCTGCAGCCTAATTGCATCATAATTGCCTTTCCCCCAGCTATAGCTCTTGCCCTGCTGCATATACCTATCCCTTTCCATTGTTAAACATAACTGAATTGTGGTTACTATCACCAAACTGCTCATCCACCTCCAAATCTAACACCTGGCCAGGCTCATTCCCTAGTACCAAATCCAATGTGGCTTCACCCCTTGTTGGCCTGTCTACATATTGTGTCAGGAAACCCTCCTGCACACATTGAACAAAAACTGACCCATCTAAAATACTTGAACTATAGTATTCCCAGTCAATATTTGGAAACAAAAGTCCTCCATAACAACTACCCTGTTACTCTCGGTCCTATCCAGAATCACCTTTACTATCCTTTCCTCTACATCTCTGGAACTATTTGGAGGCCTATAGAAAACTCCCAACAGGGTGACCTCTCCTTTCCTGTTTCTAATCTCAGCCCATACTACCTCAGTAGACGAGTCCTCACACGTCCTTTCTGCAACTGTAATACTGTCCTTTACTTACAATGCCACACCTCCCCCTCTTTTACCATCTTCTCTGTTCTTACTCAAACATCTAAATCCCAGAATCTGCAACAACCATTCCTGTCCCTGGTCTACCCACGACTCTGAAATGGCCACAACAGGTACCAACCCATGCTGCAAGTTCACCCACCTGATTCCAAATGCTCCTGGCGTTGAAGTAGACACACTTCAAAACATCTTCTTGCTTGCTGATGCCTTCCTTCAATCTTGAAATCTTAGTTCAGACTTCACTACTCTCAACCTCCCATATACTCAAACAACAATTTCGGTTCCCATTCCCCTGCTGAATTAGTTTAGACCCACTTGAAAAGCATTAGCAAATCTCTCCCAGGATATTGGTACCCCTCTGGTTCAGATGAAGACCATCCTGCTTGTAGAGATCCCACCTTTCCCAATAAGAGCCAGGAATTATCCAGGAATCCAAAACCCTCCCTCCTGCACCATCCCTGCAGCCACGTGTTCAGCTCCGCTCTCTTCCTGTTCCTCGCTTCACTAGCACGTGGCACAGGCAACAAACCAGAGATAAAACTGTTTATATTAGCTCTAAACTTCCACCTAGCTCTAGCTCTAAGCTTCTAAACTCCCTTAGATTCTGCCTTAAATCCCCATCTCTCTTCCTAACTATGTCATTGGTGCCTAAGTGGGCCACGACTTGGGGTTGCTCCCCCTCCCCATCAAGGATCCCGAAAACACGCTCAGAGACATCACGTACCCTGCCGCTTGGGAGGCAACACACCAACCGTGAGTCTCTTTCGTTCCCAAGAACCTTCTACCAGTCCTAATATACTTAAAAAGCACACCACACCAGGTTATAGTCCAACAGGTTTAATTGGAAGCACACTAGCTTTCGGAGCGATGCTCCTTCATCAGGTGATTGTGTCACCTGATCCCATCACCTGATGAAGGAGCGTCGCTCCGAAAGCTAGTGTGCTTCCAATTAAACCTGTTGGACTATAACCTGGTGTTGTGTGATTTTTAACTTTGTACACCCCAGTCCAACACCGGCATCTCCAAATCATGACCCCTAATATAGAGTCGCCAAAGACTAATGCTGTGCTCCTCTTCCCTCTTCCCCTCTGAGCAACAGGGACAGACTCTGTGCTAGAGACCTGTGCCCCATTGCTTTCCCCTCATAAGTCATTCCGACCCCCACCCCGCAGTATCCAAAAGAGTATACTTGTTGTTGAAGGGAACAACCACAAGCGATCCTTGCACTGCCTGCCTGTTCCCTTTCCCTCCCCTGAAGGTAACCTATCTACCTTCTTCTTTTACCTGAGGCGTGACTACCTCCCTGTAACTCCGCTCAATAAACCCTTCTGCCTCCTGGATGATCTGAAGTTCATGCAGCTCCAGCTCCAATTCCCTAACACGGTTTTCGAGGAGCTGGAGTTGGGTGCAAGGCCCACAGATGTAGTCAGCAGGGACACTAGTGGTGACCCTTACCTCCCACATTCTGCAGGAGGAACATTCAACTGCCCTAACCTCCATTCTCACTACTCTAAATTCCCAACAAGATTACTAAAAAAACTAACAAAAACGTAAAGAAACCAGTCAACTTACCAATTGCCAAACAGAACTTTTGCTTGTTTAGAGGATGAGGTCAGATGCGAGAAATTATCTGAGTAATGTTTGGGGTAAAGCAACCACCCAAATATAAAGCCTCGCCTACCCAGCAGCCTGCTCCTGCTGCCTACAGGCGAGGTAAAGCTTTAACTCTTTTAAAATTGACCATCCCATCAGGTCTCTGGTGCTCGCTGTCATTCCTCCCACTCCAACTGCTGCCGACAAAAGTCACGCCACACCAGGCCAGGACCACCACACCAGGCCATTACCACCACGCAAGGCCAGGAACAATGCACCAGGCCAAGACTGTCATGCCAGGCTGAGACCACCATGCCAGGCTATGACTGCCATGACAGGGCCGCCACAACAGGCCAGAACAATGTACCAGGCCAAGACTGTCATGCCAGGCTGAGAACACCAAGCCAGGCCAAGACCATGGGAGTGGACGAGCCTGGGATCAGATGTTAGAGGTATGGAGGGATTATGGAGTGAAAGTGGGAAGGTGGCATTGAGATAGAGGATATCAAATGACCAAGCAGGCTCAAAGGGCCAAATGGCCTACTCCTGGTTTCTATGTACGTTGATAGTAGGGGGTTGAGGACAGGGTGGTGCTGACTGAGGATATATAGTTGGGTTGTAGGATAGGTAAAGTGCGTGGTGCTTTGGTTAAACAATGGCTGTATGTACAAGGGAGGGTCAACTTTTCAATTAGGCTACCTACAGTGTGGAAACCAGCCCTTTGACCCAAAACGTCCACACCAACCCTCCGAAAAGCAACCCACCCACACTTCCCCACCCTGACTAATGCAATGGGACAATTTAGCATGGCCAATTCACCTGGCCTGCACATCTCTGGACTGTAGGAGGAGACCAGAGCACCGGGGGAAACCCACACAGACATGGGGAGAACGTGCAAACTCCACACAGACAGTCACCCAAGGCAGGAATTGAACCCAGGTCCGCTGCACTGTGAGGCAGCAGTGCTAATCACCGTGCCACCCCATGTTGACAGTGACTTTGGGGATCCCATGACATTGCCAGTGAGGGGCACTACAGGATTGCCAATGCTTGTCAAGAATAGCGGGTGGGGCATTAAGGGCTGACATCTGGTGAGTGGCCAGTTGTTTCAGGAACAACACAGGGGTATGATGGGACAGGAAGTGGTGAGAGATGCCTTTGGCATGGTGGAGGTCTCCAGTTTGGCAAAACAGAGTGAGAAAACTCACGAAATGCTGTGTCGAGTATCTCTCTACAAAACCCAAGGCAACTCAGCCCTGGCCAAAAGAAATGTAATATTTATTTGACACACAATCACATGCCCAGGATTTAATCAGCAGGGACAAGACAGAGAGAAGTCATGCCCAAAGCATTGGCTCCTTATTTGCCTCAGACTATTAGCTTCACACAAAATACTTGGCATTTTAACAAAGTAAACAAACACAGGAGTTATTTAAAGTCTCGAGTTTGTTTAAATTTACATGGCTGAACCTGTTCAGAGAATCCAGCAAGTTTAATAGTTCACAGTAGAGGAAATCATTGATGGGTATAGGTCATTGGGTGCTTTTGTGAGACACAAGTGGGAGTAGGTTTTCTCTCAGATTCTGACTCACTTGCCTCTGTGTTTGTCTGGACTTGGAAAGTTAGTTGGAACCATCAGAATGTGCATTTACTTCAAAACTTCTCTGAAAAGCTGAAAAGATTACTCACCATAGAATCTTCCATGTTGCAATCCGCACAAGCTTACAATTTCTGTCAGTGATTACTGATTTGTATTGTGTTTCATACGGGACAGGAATCTAGGAGCAAGCCCTGGAGCCTGAGGCCTATTCACTCATTCCATCAAATCTCGAGCTGATCTATATCTTAATTCCAACCAATCACCTTAACCGCATTTCCTTTCACAGAATCATAGAGTCACAGAGATGTACAGCACGGAAACAGACCCTTCGGTCCAACCCGTCCATGCCGACCAGATATCCTCCAATCTAGTCCCACCTGCCAGCACCCGGCCCATATCACTCCAAACCCTTCCTATTCATATACCCATCCACATACCTCTTAAATGTTGCAATTGTACCAGCCTCCACCACTTCCTCTGGCAGCTCATTCCATACACATACTACTCTCTGAGTGAAAACGTTGCCCCTTAGGTCTCTTTTATATCTTTCCCCTCTCACTCTAAACTGATGCCCTCTAGTTCTGGACTCCTCCACCCCAGGGAAAAGACTTTGTCTATTTATCCTATCCATGCCCCTCATAATTGCGTAAACCTCTATAACGTCACCCCTCAGCCTCCGACACTCCAGGGAAAACAGCCCCAGCACGTTCAGCCTCTCCCTATAGCTCAAATCCTCCAACCCTGGCAACATCCTTGTAAATATTTTCTGAACCCTTTCAAGTTTCACAACATCTTTCTGATAGGAAGGAGACCAGAATTGCACGCAACATTCCAACAGTGGCCTAACCAATGTCCTGTACAGCCGTAACATGACCTCCCAACTCCTGTACGCGATACTCTGACCAATAAAGGAAAACATACCAAACACTGCCTTCACTATCCTATCTACCTGTGACTCCACTTTCAAGGAGCTATGAACCTGCACTCCAAGGTCTCTTTGTTCAGCAACACTCCCTAGGACCTTACCATTAAGTGTATAAGTCCTGATAAGATTTGCTTTCCCAAAATGCATCACCTCGCATTTATCTTTCAAATGATTGGCTTGCAGAAAAATGGCAATCCATCTGTGATTTGTAATTACGAAGGGAGCTGTGATCAGGAGTGTTTTGTGGCAGATAGTGACAGTGAGTGACCCTTACCTGAACGACCAGGTCTTAAGGTCATCTTGTCTATTCCAGGAAAATTTTTAAAAAACACCAAAGAACTGCAGATGCTGGAAATCAGAAAGAAAAACAGAAATTGCTGGGTAAACTCATTGCAGCATCTGTAGAGAGAAAGCAGAGTTAATGTTTCAAGTCCAGCAACAGGAGAATAGAGGTCCCTGTACCAACCGCAACAATTCAGTTCAATCTCATCGACTTTTAATTGAATTACCTTAACCTTCCCTTTTCCAGGATGATGTAGGTATATGATATGTCATCTCTCCTCAATGTCCAATGTTTGTTGCGATACTAACTTTGCAATAACAGTATATTTGTTTTGTAAAGTGCAGAATCTAGAATTTTTGAATATCCATGTAAATTCCATGTGTGGACACTCCCCAGTCCATTCTCCAGCCTCCTGAAAAGTTTCAGTGAGGTTGACATGACTGTAGAACCATAGAAGATGGCCACTTCACCCATCTTGTCCATGCTGACCCAAAGACTCCCAGGTGTCTTTTCTAATCCCATCTTTCTGCACACGACCCATAGCCCTGCAGCCTGCACCATGTACAGTGCAGATCCATGTACTTTTTAAAAAGAATTTAAGGTCTCTGCCACCACCATCAACTCAGGCAATAATTCCAGGCACCCACTACCCTCCACGTAAAAAGGTTTTCCCTCACATCCCCTTTAATTCTTCTGCTGCTTAGCTTGAATCTATGACCCCCTGGTTTTTGATTTCTCTGCCAAGGGAAACGATGTTTCCTGTCTCCTCCATCTCTGCCCCTTAACGGTTTTGTGTACCTCAATATTGCCACCCCTCTCAGGTTTCACTCTTTCAAGGAAATGGTGGAGTTCACCATTGTAACATGCTATCTCATTCTTTTCTTTCTTACTTTCACAGGATATGGAGGTTGTTAGTTCAGTCAATGTTTGTTACTCATCCCTAATTGCCCTGAGTGGATTGCTAGATCATTTCAGAGGGCTGTTAAGAATCATGCGCAGACCAATTAAGGAAGGTAGATTGCCTTCCCTAAAAGATAGCAGTGAATGGATGGGTTTTTATAAGATTAGAGTGGTGCTGGAAAAGCACAGCAGGTCAGGCAGCATCTGAGGAGCAGTAAAATCAATGTTTCAGGCAAAAGCCCTTCATCAAGAATGCTGAAGGGCTTTTGCCTGAAATGTCAATTGTTCTGCTCCTCAGATGCTGCCTGACCTGCTGTGCTTTTCCAGCACCACTCTAATCTTGACTCTCATATCCAGCATCTGCAGTCCTCACTTTTGCCGGGTTTTTATAACAATCAACAAATGGTCTCATGGTCACCAATAGGTCTGGAGTCATACGCAGGCCAGACCAGGCCAGGACAGCAGATTTCCTTCCCTGAGGGACATTTAGCTCTTTGCTGTTTCATAAGCTGTAGGCATCCCAAGCAAGGAAAACATTTATTGTCCATCCCTTTGCACTGAGAGCAGTTAGGACTCAATCAATTGGCTGTGGCTTTGGAATATTGACTGATTTTCTTCCAAAATAGTGTTACTTCAGTACATGTTTTTTTAAAGCTGAGATGGATTTTTTTTTTGAACAATAAAGGAATTAAGGGATACGGTGAGAGGGCGGGTAACTGGAGCTGGGTCCACAAAAAAGATCATTCCTGAAGAAGGGCTCATGCCCGAAACATCGATTCTCCTGCTCTTTGGATGCTGCCTGACCTGCTGCGCCTTTCCTGCAACACATTTTCAGCTCTGATCTCCAGCATCTGCAGTCCTCACTTTCTCCACAAAAAGATCAGCCATGATCTTACTGAATGGTGGAGTAGGCTAGAGGGGCCAGATGGCCTACTCCTGCTCCTCGTTCTTGTGTTCTTATGAGTGAATTAGACTTCTTGCTTATGATAATTTATGACACTTTCTATGTCACCATTATTGAGACTGGCTTTATATTCTTGACTTATTAATTTAATTGAAATTTGTCCAGCTATTGAGATGGGATTCATACCTACTTCCCCTGAGTGTGGCCTGGGTGTTTGGCTGAACTGCCCAGTGATGTTGTCAACTGGTTTAATGGGAGGCCTGTTTGCTGCAGTTGAGTCTCTCTGGGCAAGGAAGGAAGCACACGATGAGCTGAGACAGACGGTCGTGAATGTGGACAGAATAATAAGGCTGTAGAAGTCAACCAGTCACTTATGTCATCCTGTTAATTCTGACTTTATCTTCAGACACTATGCCATGGTCTCAATGACCACCTGCATTTGTAGAGCACCTTTAGTGTGGCAGAGCTTCCAAAGCTGCTTCACAAGAGTGCCATCCAATAAATATTAATACTGAACCACCTGTGCCAAGAGGTGATCAACAGCTCCATCAAAGAGGTAGGTTCCAGGGAGTATCTCAAGGAAGATACAAAAGGAGTAAGGTTTGTCATCACAGAATCTCTATAGGGAGGAAGCAGGCCATTCAGCCACCAAAGAGCAGCTAACCTAGACCAATCTTATCCCTAAATCCCCAACAAATAATCCATCTAGGCTGCATTTCCCTGGACACTATGACCAACTTAGCATGGGCAATCCACCCTAACCCGCACATCTTTAGACTGTGGGAGAAAACCCATATAGACACGGGGAGAATGTGCAAACTCCACACAGACAGTCACCTGAGGGTGGGATTGAACCCAGGTTCCTGGTGCCATGAGGCAGCAGTGCTAACCACTGAGCCACTGTGCCATCCTATGGGAGCACATTTATGGCGGGTGTTTCAGAGATAAGGGCCTAGGGAGCTAAAAGCATGAGAAGTAGAGGAACATTTTGAATGGGGAATGTACAAAAGGCCAAATTGAATAGGAAAGCTGAGATGTAAGCCAGTTGGCCCATCCTACTTGTGTCAGCCCTTTGACAGAGTTCTCACGTTTATCTCATTGCCCCATTTCTCCATTGTCCTGCGATGTTTTCCCCTTGGAGCGTTTATCTAACTTCATTTCGAAAGTCGCTTTTGAAAAGTTGCTTCCACAGAAGCTGTAGTCTCGACTATAACAACTTGTTCCTTGGGAGGAAAATTCTCTATTTCCTTTTTGGCTGTCTTCAAAATTATCTTGATCCTGCTTTCTGAGCCCCGCTCAGTAAAAACAGCTTATTTTTACTGACCGTGTCAAAAGCTTTTGTAATTCTGAAAGCCTGTATTAAATTTCCTCCCTCTCCACTCCAAGGAGAATAATTCCATGTTTTCTTAAGTTCTCTATATGTTACAGGTTCCTGGTATACGGTATATTCCAGTAAACCCCACTCTACAAATGCTACACTGTTCAGGATTGGTTTCAATACTGTTGCCAAAAGCCAAACAATAGCTTATAATGCTTAGTATAACTTTCTTGCCTTTGTTTGCAATATTTCTGTTTATAAACTGTCCTGTATCGTTCAGTGTTTGTGATGAAGTTTTGAAATATATATTCGTAATCAGGAGCACAAGTTACATAGTGGATGCAAATGGATTTTATGCTTCTTTAAAAATAAGATCAGAAAGTTATTTTGAACAGTGAGGTAATGGCGAGATTCCAATGAAATCATATTATTTTAACTAGATGACTGACAAACCCCCAGGGGAGATGAAAATTACAGGAGAAACTCAGCAGGTCTGGTCACATCAGTGGAGAGAAAGCAGATGTGACGTTTTGGGCCCAGTGACCCTCCTTCAGAACCCCATGGGGAAATAATTGCTAAGGAGTTTGCTGACTTGAGTTTTATAAGCCAGAGAAAGACAGAAAGAGTCTCAGACTCAAGTTCATTCCAAAAGAAAAGGTCTATGAGAGCAGAGATGATATTACTTTGTCAGTCTCCCAAAACAGGCAAGGCAACGCTGGGGAGAAGCCCAAAGATGCTTATAAGAAAACTTCACAAAACAAATGATCATGGAGCTGTAAGGAAGGAAGATGTCCTACAGGCTGTTGAAGTTTAAGGAACCCTTGATCAGTAGTAGGACTGAGCTGAATTGGCAGCTTGTCAAAGGTCTTGAGGATAGACATTAATTGGAGAGAATAAGGTTGAGTGAACTTTGGCAAAACAGAAATCAATTAGATCTATGTCAGCTGATTAGGAAGTTCAAATGTGGAGATGGGGGTGACCCTTCCAGCTGAGTTTGTGTGTCTGTAAGTTTGGGGTAAAGGGTTTGAACCTTTCATTCTGATATTTGTCATGAGCTAATTCCAATAACTCTTTTCCAGTGCAATACAGCTCATATTTTATTTCCCTTTTGTGCAATAAACCTTCCTGTCATTTTTTTGTTCCAAGTACGATGGCAGCCTCTTGTGATTATGTTGAGTGACTGACCTCCACAGTTATCAAATAGAAAAGAATAAACTTGTCTATTATGGTCTATCGATGATGTTGGGGTGCCAGTGTTGGACTGGGATGGACAAAGTCAGAATTTACATGACACCAGATTTAACCAACAGGTTTATTTGAAATCACAAGCTTTTCGGAGTGCTGTCCTTTTATTGGGTGAAGTGACTCACCTGATGAAGGGGCAGTGCTCAGAAAGCTTGTGATTTCAAATAAACCTGTTGGACTATAACCTGGTATCGTGTGACTTCAGACATGATCTATCAAGCCAGGTTTCAATCTAGAATCTGATTTGTCCACTATTAACGTCATAGAATCTTCTCAACTTTTCCAACCGGCATTTTGTGTTTGCACACTCACTTCCTGCACTCCATCTTAGATTTTAGTTAAAAGAAGAACACATTTTAAAATCCTACACAATTAAACAGAGAAAGAGTTAAAATATTTTGACTGGATGATGAATCATTCTTCAGCTTTAGGCAATTTAAAAAGACACCTGAGTACTCAGGATATAGGTTACACAGATTGAAACAAGAACCCTATTGTCCTGTCAGCACAACATTACTATTTTTTTAACACACCATAGCTCTTTTTCCAAAAAAAAATTTACACTGCCTTTCAATTAGAGTTTCTTCTGTTTTGTTTCTCATTTCACCAGTTCTCCTGGGAGGATTCCACCATTACTCCCGATTAATGTATCCCAGCAATTTTTTTTTTGTGTTTGTCCTACGTCTTCCTGGTGGAATTGGTCAGGAGTCATGGATGAACTCCAATCACTGAAGTAGAGCAAGCTGTGGTGAATGCTGCTGATATCCCATTTGGGGCCATTCCTTTTGCCCACAGGCGTCCAATGCTCATTCAGCCCAATCCTGTCAGCTGCCACTTGACATTTTCACGAAGGTACTCAGTCACGATAAATCACAACAGAACAATATCTGATATTTAAAGCAAAACACGCTGGAGGCAGAAGCTTGGGGACTAGCTGAATCAGCCTAAGCAAGATAGAGAAAAACAAATCTGAACGGAGGTTAAGCAGCAATGCCAACAACATTATGCAATAAATACTCTTGACTAAAACTTGATTTTTCTTCCAACTCGCAGGAAGCATATCAAATTCTGTTTTCCTTTCTGCATTGCTTAGTTATTCTGAATATTAAAGAGATAGAAGAGACTGCCTGGTTTATTAGAACATTTTCAAATGTTAATGGGTCAGAAATCTCCGTTAGAGATACGCAGCACCCTCTTGCGATGTGAAGTCTGGGTAGCTCAGTTGGTAGATATTCCTCTGGCTTTGAGTATTGTGTGACTATATGAATTAGGAGTTGGTAAAAACTCAATTCTCAGCACCCTGGTGGGGTTCCAAAGACTCACAGCTTCTTGTGACAAAACTAAAATCTCATCTCTGTTGTAAACGATGACCCCGGATTTTTAGATAGTGACCCCTTAGTTCTGAATTCTCTCACGTGAGGCAGCTTCCACCCTGTCGGGGCCTCTCAGGATCTTGGATGCCTTAATCAAGTCTCCTTTCACCCTTCGAAACTTGAGTGAATAAGCCTAGCTTGTCCAACCTTTCCTCCTTCCAGGTGTCAGTCTAGTGATCTCCTCAGAACAGTTTCCAATATAATTACATCCTCCTTTAAGTAAGTACACCAGTACTCTACAGAGTAATCCAGATGTGGTCTCAACAGTATCCGGTATAAGAGAAGCATGCCCTGATCATTTTTGCATTCAATTCCCTTTGCAATAAATTATTACGTTCTATTGGCTTCCTGAACTACTCATTGTATCTACGTGCCAACCTATTGTGACTCATCAAAGAGGACACATCAATCTCTCTCTGCATCTCAGATCTCTCACCATTTACATAATTTCTTTTCTGGAATTCATTACCACAGGAAAGAGTTGATGCCAAAACATTGAATGTATTCAGGCGATGGCAAGATATAGTTTTTGGGGTGAATGGGATCAAAGGATTAGGCTATTGAGTTGGATGATCAGCCATGATCATGATGAATGGCGTAGAAGGCTCAAAGGGCTGAATGGCTTCCTCCTGCTCCTATCTTTGACGTTTCTATGTTTATGGGTTTCAAGGTCCCCCCATGATCATCCTCATGCCCCCAATGCACCTCTGAAAAACTCCTCCTCTAGGTTATAATCCAGACTGACTTCATTGCATTGTTAAAAATCTCATTCTTCAGAGGATTCGTTTAGCCTGAAGCCCCCGCTCTTCATCTGTCTTAGTGAGTAGCAACTGTGAGTCTAAAGAAAAAAAGGATTCAAGCCCCTTTCTAAAGATTTGACCCTGAAAGCCCAGGTCGATCCTCTTGATGTGATACTGAGGCAGTGCTACACTGTTGAAGGTGCCACCTATCATACATAGTGTTAAACTGAGGCCCCGATTGTTCTTTCAGTTGGGTACAATGGATCCATCTTGATATAAAGCAAATATTCCTCCTCAGTGTCCTGGCCAATGCTTATTCCTCAATCAATACTAAAAAGAAACAGATTATCTAGCACAGTGCTGCTTGTGAAAGCTTGCTGTATGCCAATATGTATGACATTATAAAGACTAGACTTCAACAAGCATTTGGACTTATTGTTGTGTGCCACTAGATATATTGTTCCACTCTGATAGGTTGGGGATTGAGACAGGCGGAACTAGATACTGCAGATGCTGGAGATTAGAGTCAAGATTAGAGTGGGTGTTGGAAAAGCACAGCAGGTCAGGCAGCATCCGAGGAGCAGGAGAATCGATGTTTCGGGCAAAAGCCCTTCATCAGGAATGAATGATGGGGATTGAGACACGACCATGGAAAATATATTTCAACAACATAATAGGAAATGGGATATTGGGAAGTTGTTCTGATGCCAGAGAAGAGCCATCCACTGCAATACATTACCCAGTGATATTGTGAGTACTCATTCCTGACAAAGACATGCCCTTTATTCACTGTGATGCCTTAGACAGCACCTTCCAAAGCCTCAACCGCTACCACGTAGAATGACTAGGACAGCAGATATAGTGAAACACAAGCACCTGCATGTTCCCCTGCATGTTTCTCCCTCCAAACAGGAAGGCCGTACCCTTCCAGTATTATCGCTAGACTATTGGAAACAGACCCTACAGTCCAACCTGTCCATGCCGACCTGATATCCCAACCCGATCTAGTCCCACCCGACAGCACCCAGCCCATATCCCTCCAAACCCTTCCTATTCATATACCCATCCAAATGCCTCTTAAATGTTGCAATTGTACCAGCCTCCACCACATTCACTGGCAGCTCATTCCATACCCGCACCACCTTCTGCGTGAAAATATGTTAATGATATAGAAGATGGTAGCAGCAATAACATTAGCAAATTTGCTGATGATACAAAGCTGGGTGGCAGGGTGAAATGTGATGAGGATGTTAGGAGATTACAGGGTGACCTGGACAAGTTAGGTGAGTGGGCAGATGCATGGCAGATGCAGTTTAATGTGGATAAATGCATGGTTATCCACTTTGGTGGCAAGAACAGGAAGGCAGATTACTACCTCAATGGAATTAATTTAGGTAAAGGGGCAGTACAGAGAGATCTGGGTATTCTTGTACACCAGTCAATGAAAGTAAGCATGCAGGTACCGCAGGTAGTGAAGAAGGCTAATAGCATGCTGGCCTTCATAACAAGAGGGATTGAGTATAGAAGCGAAGAGGTGCTTCTGCAGCTGTACAGGGCCCTGGTGAGACCACACCTGGAGTACTGTGTGCAGTTCTGGTCTCCAAATTTGAGGAAAGACATTCTGGCTATTGAGGGAGTGCAGCGTAGGTTCACGAGGTCAATTCCTGGAATGGCGGGATTACCTTACACTGAAAGACTGAAGCGACTGGGCTTGTATATCCTTGAGTTTAGAAGACTGAGAGGGGATATGATTGAGACATATAAGATTATGAAAGGATTGGACACTCTGGCAGCAGGAAACATGTTTCCGCTGATGGGTGAGTGCCGAACCAGAGGACACAGCTTAAAAATACGGGGTAGACCGTTTAGGACAGAGATGAGGAGAAACTTCTTCACCCAGAGAGTGGTGGCTGTGTGGAATGCTCTGCCCCAGAGGGCAGTGGAGGCCCAGTCTCTGGATTCATTTAAGAATAAATTGGATAGAGTTCTCAAAGATAGTGGAATCAAGGGTTATGGAGATAAGGCAGGAAGCGGACACTGATTAGGAATGATCAGCCATGATCATATTGAATGGTGGTACAGGCTCGAAGGGCTGAATGGCCTACTCCTGCACCTATTGTCTATTGTCTATTGTCTAAAATTGCCTCTTAGGTCTCTTTTATATCTTTCCCTCTCACCGTAAACCAATGCCCTCTAGTTCTGGACTTCCAGACCTCAGGGAAAAGACTTTGCCTATTTACACTGTACATGCCCCTCATTATTTTGTAAACCTCTATAAAGTCACCCCTCAGCCTCTGACGCTCCAATCAAATCTCAATCAAGTTTGTGAGACATGATTTCCCACGCACAAAACCATGTTGACTATCCCTAATCAGTCCTTGCCTTTCCAAGCACATGTACATCCTGTCCCTCAGGATTCCCTCCAACAACTTGCCCACCACTGACGTCAGGCTCACTGGTCTATAGTTCCCTGGCTTATCCTTACCACCCTTCTTAAACAGTGGCACCACGTTTGCCAACCTCCAGTCTTCCGGCACCTCCCTGTGACTATCGATGATACAAAGAACTCAACAATCACTTCCCTAGCTTCCCACAGAGTTCTCGGGCACACCTAATCAGGTCCTGGGGATTTATCCACTTTTATGCATTTCAAGACATCGAGCTTTTCCTCCTCAGTAAAATGGACATTTTTCAAGATTTGTCAAACCTATCTGGTTCCTTAGGGAAGGCAATCTACACTCCTTATCAGATCTGAGACCAGTCCCACAGCAATGTGGTTGACTCTTAGCTGCCCCTTGGGCAATTAGGGATGGGCAATAAATGCTGGGCCTAACCAGTGACGCTCACATCCTATGTATGAATAAATAAAGCTATGAATCATTTTGACTGAGAACTCGATTCTTGGTTGTGTCGAAATCCTGAAATTCCCTCCCTCAGGGCATTGTTGGTCTATCTGCAGCACATGGACTGCAGAGCTTCAAGAAGGAAGCTCACCCCCAATCTTTCAAGGGGCAATTAGGGACAGGCAATAAACTATACTGCCAATTGCACAATAAGAGAGGAATCATCTAATGAACCTGGTGATGTGGAGTCTTGGAAGGACTCCTGTGCTGGGGTTGGATGGGTGATGTTGGGGAGGTGGCCAAGGGAAAATAAACTTTACAGAGTTTTTAGAATTTTAGGTCCTGATGTACTTATAGAGTCATAGAGATGTACAGCAGACCCTTTGGTCAACTCGTCCATACCAACCAGATATCCCAACCTAATCTAGTCCCATTTGCCAGCACTCAGCCCATATACCCTAAACCCTTCCTATTCATATACCCAGCCAGATGCCTTTTAAATATCGCAATTGTACCAGCCTCCACCAATCCCTCTGGTAGCTCATTCCATTGACGTACCACCCTCTGTGTGAAAAATATTCCAAAAAGTGACCTAATCAATGCCCTGTACAGCCGGAACATGACCTCCCAACTCCTGTACTCAATACTCTGACCAATAAAGGAAATCATACTAAATACCTTCTTCACTATCCTATCTGCCTGCAACTCTACTTTCAAGGAGCTATGGACCCTCACTCCAAGGTCTCTGTTCAGCAACACTCCCCAGTACCTTACCATGAAGTGTATAAGTTCTGCTCTGATTTGCATTTCTAAAATGCAGCATCTCACATCTATCTAAATTAAACTCCATCTGCCACTTCTCAGCCCATTTGTCCATCTGATCAAGATCCTGTTGCAATCTGAGATAACTTTCTTCACTGTCCTCTACATTTCCAATTTTGGTGCCATCTGCAAACTTACTAATTATACCTCCTGTGTTCACATTGAAAAATGTATATAAATGACGAACTTGTTTCAGCTTTTCCCATGCCAGGGGATTACATGACTGTGTAGGTGAGCAAGCATTGGAAATGGTTAGGTCTGATGGTTCAGCCAAAACAAGGCAACCCTAATGGACCATGTTTTACTCCCTCCCTCTGTCCTGTATTGGTTCTTGAGTGATCTGTGGGGTGCAGCAAATCACAGATCCTGATCCAACCCAGGAAAATAGATAAGGGAAGCAGACGGAATTCCAGTCCTCAGTCTCCACTTCTTGAAGATGGAATGCTCCGCAGAGGGAGATCCAAATGTGGAAGATCTTTGGTGGGGGTCCTGTTCCAGGGTGGGAATATTCCATATTCAGCACCTGTTAGCACTGCCTACTAAGCAGGAAAATGAGCCGTTTAACCTGGTGACCTTGTTAACTAGCTTCCTAGACTAAGGGGCAACTCTTTCACACAGAGTGATGTTGGGGAGGTACCTGTATGGAATGAGCTCCCAGAGGAAGTGGTGGAGGCTGGTACAATTACAGCATTTAAAAGGCATCTGGATGGGCATATGACTAGAAAGGGTTTAGAGGGATATGGGCCAAATGCTGGCAATTGAGACTAGATTGGGTTGGGATATCTGGTCAGGATGGACGGGTTGGATCGAAGGGTCTGTTTCCATGCTGTCTGTGACTCAACGACTTTTCAAGTTCTGTCATAAATTCATTGAATAATGCAGCACAGATGGACACCACGTGGCCTGTTGTGATTAGGCCAGCTCTTTCAACACTGTATCCAATTAATGTCCTACCTTTTCTCCAATAACTCCGCAAGTGTTTACCCGATTCTCCTTTGAAAGTTACAAGTAAATTCACTTGTGGATGCGAGTAATTCACTGGCTATGAATACCTCCTCACCAGTCCGTGACATGCTTCAGTTTGACTGAATGATTTTTAATGTTTGTTGTTCTGTTAAGTTTGGCGTATGGGTGAAATCCTAAGCTCGTATACACAGTGAACTAAGCACACAAATAAATATCATTTCCATTGACTGTAAAGCGCAGTGCACTAACCATAACGAAACTTCTGCCAAGCTCAGTACAGCTGAAGACAGACACCAGTCACCGGAGGCCTTGTTCTATGTTGTTTACATTGAGTTGTTGAGTGAAAGACGAAACAAGCTGTGATGTGAGGCCTGCCAACTTGACACTTTTAATTCCCATTTACAAAAAGCCACAACTAAGCACAATGTCACTTGACAAAGTAAATGCGGTGGTCACAAGTGCAGATCCGTCTTAGGAGAAAGGACAGGATTAAAATAAAAACACTCCAGCCAGCATAAGCCAACAGGAAAGAGGCAGTTGATCCCATCTAGCCTATCCTTCCCACTCGCTATTTGTATGTTTTGGTATTACAGCACTTGGGTATTGCTGGTTAAAAAAAAGACCCAACTTTGGCAGTTAACTGTCAGTCATCATCTAACCTGTGCATTCTCCAAAACTCACTCTTGCTAGCCAATCAGCACTCTCTCCTCATGGTGGCAAGTGTTGTTTTCCTTTACAGTGGTGTTCCTTGTGAAAGTGCTGAGGAGGGCAAGGAGGAAGGTTTCTCAGTAATACCTTACACGTATTACACACTGAAAGATTGCTACAACAAGGATATCCGAAAGGTTAAGCCACTGAACTTCAATGTGTAATAAATAAAGCTCCTATTTCTACTTGCAAAAGAAAATTAGTCAAATAAAAATGTACTTCTTTTGGGAGCTGTGTAGGCTCTCAAAGACAACTAATACTCCAATGTGGTACCGAGGGAGAGCTGTGACATGGGACACACCATCTCTCAGCTGAAACCCTAAACCAAGGTCTCGCTTCCCTACCGGACGTTCCTGGAAGATTCCTCAGTCACTGCTTTTAAGAAAAGCAGGGGAATTCCCTCACAATGTTCAATTCTGACTAACCAACCCACTGTTCAAACAAAACACCTGCTTAGCTACCTTACTGCTATTTATGGGAACTTGCACAGACTTAGCTCTTGAATTTGTTTTTTTAGCATTTGCTCATGAAACGAAAAAATGTTCAAACGCCCACATCCAACGGATGAACTGGATGGTATTTATTTCTCATCTCTCATTTCCCAGAAAGCAGTTAAGTGTCAACCACATAGTTGTGGATCTGTACGCCAGACTGAGTAGGGATACAAGCAGGAGGCTGGAAGAACACGCCAAGCCAGGCAGTGTCAGGATAACCCTTCCTGAAAGGTTGACTTCTCCAACTCTTGATACTGCCTGGCTTGCTGCGTTCTTTCAGCCTCCTGCTCGTCTACTTTGGATTCCATCATCTGCAGGTTTTGTTTTGGGCTTGGACTCAGTAAAGAGAGCAACAGATTTCAGATAGCAGTAAGAAGAGTGCTCTTCCCTAAAAGGGTGATTCATGAATCTAACAAATTTTCAATGACAATGGACGATCACTATTACATTCTAAAAGTGCGGCGCTGGAAAAACACAGTCAGTCAGGCAGCATCCGTGGAGCTGGAGATTACACGTTTGGGCATAAGCTCTTCATCAGGAGTGCCTGATGAAGAGCTCATGCCTGAAACATCGACTCTCCTGCTTCTTGAATGCTGCCTGACCGGCTGTGCTTTTCTAGCAACACACGTTTTGACTCTGCTCTCTAGCATCTGCAATCCTCACTTTCTCCTAGTCACTATTACATTGTTGTGTTAACCTGGATGGTTTTTTTTGATTGAATTTCAAATTCCATCACCTGCTCTGGTTGGATTTGAACCCACGGACCCAGAACATTTGCCCAGCGTATCTGGATTAACTATTCCCAGTGACACTAGCACTGCATCCCTGAGTTCAGTACAATGTAAAACCATCGTTGCACATTGAAGAACATCTCTATTGGTTCTGGTGTGTTTTGTATACCGTCTTGAACTCTTGAGAAGAGATTTTGGCATGCATAGGAGATCCAAAGATGTGCAGGTTAGGGTGAATTGGCCATACTAAATTGCCCATTATGTTCAGGGATGTGTAGGTTAGGTGTATCAGTCAGGGGTAAATGTAGAGCAATAGGGTAAGGGAATGGGTCATAGTGGGTTACACTTAGGAGGGTCAGTGTTGACTTGTTGGGCCAAAGGGCCTGTTTCTACACTGTAGGAATTCTATGATTCTTGTGCCTCTATCGGTAAACCTTGTATTCTCTCTCTCTCTCTCTCTCTCTCTTTCTTTCTCTGCCCCTTTCTTCACCTCCTGCCTTCATGACCCTGGCTCCCAGTTTGAGCTGCTCTGTGTACACCCGGAAGCTTGGTTCCAATTACTGCATAGATTTTAATATGAGATACCAGAAGAAGACCACATTAATCACATCAGATGGCTGCAATTATGCTTAATGTCCTTGACTTGCCACTGTGTGTTGGGGGGGGGGGAATGTGTGGGCGGGGGAGAGCGAGCGATGGTGGCCAGTCATGAATGCCTGAGAAAATAATGGTCGCAGTAAACTGTGAACAAAACTGAATCAGTTGTTGCAATCGCAGACTGAAATGCTTGCACGTGTGGCTACAGGGGCAGGGCTGGGATAGGATGGGTGCAGGCCACACAGTTGGACCTCACAGAACCCACAGCAAAGGAGCCGTAACTGTGGGAAAATTTTTGTTGAACCTTTAACTTCTTGAACCTCGATGCTAAAGGAATGAGCAAGCCTGCAGGGCACCTCAGGATTGGCTGATGCCCAGAGGCGACCAATAGTTCAAGGGCCAGCTGCTCAGCCCAAACATTTCACCACCTTACACAGCCAATAAAATACAATGCAGGAAATGCAATGACTAATATGTGCACAGCAAGGTCCCACAGAGAACAACAGAGTTCTTTCATGTGATGTCAGTTGAGGGGACAAATATTGGGCTGGGACACTATGGAGAACCCTTCTCCAGCCAAGAGCCCTGGGATTTTTCATAGGGATTTTTGGCCTGAACAGGCAGGAGTTCAACATCTTATCGAAAAGGCAACATCTCCAGAAGTGGAGGGCTCCCTGCAGTGGATGTTAGTCTCAACTTGTTTTAGGCTCAAACTCTGAAGGACAACTTGAACTGTGACTCAGGGGCATGTCTGTGAACAGTTGGCACCCCATAATGGCAACAAGGACTCCTGTTCCTATAGTACATATGGATCCTCACCCCCTCTTATATAGTGCTGGCTAGTCCAATGCGATACACAATTCTCCATAATGTAGACAGAGTGAGGACGTCATTGCAAAAGCTTCAAGATAATGTCCTTGATCCACCTTCAGCTGCTTTACCTACCATCCAACAATAAGGCAACAGTGGGGACATTCACTTAGGATGCATACTGTTCTCTATCATTTGCTATTCCTCAGATACTGAAGCAACTCATGTTGAAATGCAGTAAGACCAGGAAATAACTATATTTGGGCCAATGAGTGACAAATAGTCATAGTCACACAGTACAGATACAGAGCCTTCGGTCCAACCAGTCCATGCCGACCATAATCCCAAACCAAACTAGTTCCACCTGCTTGCTCCTGGCCCATATCCCTCCAAACTGTTCCTATTCATGATCCATCCAAATGTCTTTTAAATATTGTAATTGTACCCACATCCACCACTTCCTCAGGAAGTTCATTCCACATGCAAACCACCCTCTGTGTTAAAAGCCTGCCCCTTGTGTCTTTTTTTAAATATCCCTTCTCCCCACGTTAAAAATGTGCCTCCCTAGTTTTGAAATCCCCCCTCCTAGGGAAAGGATAACTACCATTAACTCTATCTATACCCCTCGTTATTTTATAAATTTCTGTACGGTCACTTCTCAACCTCCTATGCTCCAGTGAAAAAGTTCCCAGGCTATCCAGCTTTTATTTATTATTTATGTGGTGCCAAGCAATGACCATCTCTGACAATGAAGAATCTAATGACATGCAAAGATATAGCTCCCTTCCTAACAGCATTGTGGGTGTACTGACAACTAAAGAACTACAGTGATTCAAGGCAGCTCACCACCACCTTTTCCAGGGAAACTAGGGACGGGCAATAAATGCTGGCCCAGCCAATGATACAAAATCCTGGGAATGAATAGAACAAAATAATTCCTATTCTCAATCAAAAACACAGCTAGTAATTTTAGCTCATATGCACAAGGGCTGCTGTTCCCTATAATATGTGTAGGGGCTGCTATTCTCTACACTATACACAGGGGCTGCTATTACCTTTAACATACGTAGGGACTGTGGTTATCCATATTATACACAGGGGCTGTTTTTCTCTATAGTATACATTATGGCTGCTATTCTAGAGAATACATACAGGGAGTGTTATTCTCTTTAATATACATTCGGACTGCAGTTATCCATAACATTCACAGGGATTGTTTATCTCTATAATATTCTCAGAGGTTGTTATTCTTTATAATATACACAGGGACTGCTATTCTCTTTAAAATACACAGGGACTGCTGCTATTCATAAGATACACAGGGCTGTTTTTCTCTACAATATCCATTGTGGTTGCTATTCTGTATAATATACTGATTAGCTGCTATTTTAATTATATGCACATGGACTGCTATTCTCTTTAACATACGCAGGGACCACAATTCTCTTTCAGATACATGACTGCTGTCATTCTAATATATATAGGGTCTGTTTCTCCCTATCGTATACAGAGTGGCTGCTATTCTCTATAATCTCCCCAGTGGCTGCTATTCTCTATAATATACATAGTAGGTGCGATTCTGTATAATATACACAGGGTCTGCTATTCTCTATAATATTCACAGTAGATGCAATTCTGTATAACACACACAGGGTCTGCTATTCTCTGTAAAAGGGCCTCATTCCTGATTTGGAGATGCCAGTGTTGGACTGGGGTGTACCAAGTTAAAAATCACACAACACCAGGTTATATTTCAACAGGTTTAATTGGAAGCACTAGCTTTTGAAGCACTGCCCCTTCATCTGCCTGATGAAGGAGCAGCGCTCCAAAAGCTAGTGTTTCCAATTAAACCTGTTGGACTATAACTTGGTGTTGTGTGATTTTTAACCCCATTCCTGAAGAAGAGCTTTCCGAAACATTGATTCTCCTGCTCCTCAGATACTGCCTGACTAGCTGTGTTTTTCCAGCACCACAATCTCAATTCTAATTTCCAACATCTGCAGTCCTTACTTTCACCAGTGGCTGCTGTTTGCTATATTATACACAGGGACTGCTATTCTCTATAATATACAGAGGGACTGGTATTCTCTATAACATACATTCTCTTCAACATGGGTGGCTCAGTGGTTTGCACAGCACCAGGGACCCGGGTTCAATTCCTGCCTCGGGTGACTGTCTGTGTGGAGTTTGCATATTCTCCCTGTGCCTGCGTGGGTTTCCTCCCACAGTCCAAAGATGTGCAGGTTAGGTGAATTGGTCATTTTAAATTTCCCATAATGTTAGGGAGAAATATGGGGAATGGGTCTGATAGGCTACTCTCCAGAGGGTTGGTGTGGACTTGTTGGGCCAAAGGGCCTGTTTCCATACTGTAGGGAAACTAATCTAAGAAAAATATACAGGGACTGTTATTCTCTATAATATACAGAAGGTTGTTTCTCTCTATAGCATCCACAGAGCTTGTTATTTTTCATAATGTACACATTGATGTTATTTCATATATCAAATCAAGGCTGATAATCTCTAACCCAACTCGAGCTCTATCGCAGGTTATTTTTGTGTATAATACACACAATGTTTGCTGACGTCTTGGAAGTACAGAATCTAATAACTCCGAGATCCAGTGTGGTGTCATTTGGCTGGGGGGGGGGGGGGGGGGGGGGGAGGTCAGGAGACTAGTTAATCTTGTTTGGTACAGGTTGACTTGGAACTGATCTTCGGGTAAAAAATGAGGTCTGCAGATGCTGGAGATCACAGTTGAAAATGTGTTGCTGTTTAAAGCACAGCAGGTCAGGCAGCATCCAAGGAATAGGAAATTCGACGTTTCGGGCATAAGCCCTTCATCAGTCATTCCTGATGAAGGGCTTATGCCCGAAACGTCGAATTTCCTATTCCTTGGATGCTGCCTGACCTGCTGTGCTTTAACCAGCAACACATTTTCAACTTGGAACTGATCTTACCAAGGTCAATGTGAGTGTAGTGTAGCCAGTGTCTGCACTGACATTGGTCGGTGTGGACCTGCTAAAGTTCGAAGCTTCTTCAAAGTGTCTTTCAGTGCCTTGGCTAAAGGAAGGATGTACTTGCCTTTTAAAGACAGATCCAGTCTACTCCTGGGATGAAAGCATTGTCCTGTGGAGAGTGATGGAGTAGAACAGACCTCAATTCTCTGGAGTCGAGAGGAATGGTGCCAATGAATTGTGTCAGATTCTGTGAGTGCTTGACAGGGCAGGCACTGAGGAGTGAATTCATCCAATGGGAGAGTCTAGAATCAGGGCAAACCATTTAGAGCTGAGTGGACGAGAATTGCTTTCCACTGAGGTGGCTGTGAACATTTGGCGTTCCCCATCCCACAGAAGCTGAGGGTGTTATGCAAATTCAAGACTAAAAGTAACAGATGTTAGGACATGACAGAATCCTGGTATGGTGGGGATAGTGCAAAAAAGTGAGTTTACTGTAGAAGATCAGCCATGATTTTGTTGAATGGCAGAGCAGGCTTGAGTAGCTATCATGCTGACCGCTGTTTCTCTAGCTTAACAGATTTAGAGCAAAGCTGGGACCTAAATGAGCTATAGCCTTGTACTTCACTCCCAACGTCCACCTCAAGCCCCATGGCACTTCCCCTGCAACTGCCGAAAGTGTTACACTTGCCCATTTCCCTCCTCCCTCCTCAGTATCGAAGGGCCTTCCAGGTGAAGCAGCACTTTATCTGCACTTCACTCAGTCTAGTCTACTGCATTCGCTGCTCACAATGCGGTCTCCTCTACATCGGGGAATTTGACATTATACATCTGTGTTCTGCCTGCAAAAAATACCCTGAGCTTCCAGTTGCCTGCCACTTTAACACGCCAATGTTGAAGGGCTCTTGCCTGAAATGCCGATTCTCCTGCTTCTCGGATGCTGCCAGGCCTGCTGTGCTTTTCCAGCACCACACTCTTATAGAATCATAGAATCATAGAGATGTACAGCACGGAAACAGACCCATGGGTCCAACCTGTCCATGTCGAGCAGATATCCCAATCTAGTCCCACCTGCCAGCACCCAGCCCATATCCCTCCAAACCCTTCCTATTCATATACCCATCCAGATGCCTCCTAAATGTTGCAAATATACCAGCCTCCACCACTTCCTCCGGCAGCTCATTCTGTACACGTACCACCCTGTGTGTGAAAAGGTTGTCCTTTAGATCTCTTTTGTATCTTTTCTCTCTGACCCTAAACCAATGCCCTCTAGTTCTGGACTCCCCCCACCACGGGAATAGACTTTACCTATTTACCCTATCCATGCCCCTCATGATTTTATAACCTTTATAAGCCTCTGTTTCTCCAGGGAAAACAGCCCCAGCCTGTTCAACCTCTCCCTATAGCTCAAATCCTCCAACCCTGGCAACATCCTTGTAAATCTTTTCTGAACAGTTTCAAGTTTCACAACATCCTTCTGATAGGACGGACACCAAAATTACACGCAATATTCCAATTGACTCTGATCTCCAGCATCTGCAGTCCTCGCCTCATCCCACGTTACCACCCCACCCTGTTCCCTGGCCAACAGCTCTGTCTCAGGCTTGCTGCAGTACTCCAGTGGAGCTCAGTGCAGGCTGGAAGAACAGCACCTCATTTTCCGTTGGGGGACCCTGAAGCTGCCCGGACTCAACATTGAATTCAATAATGTTATCGTCTGAACTCCCCCATGTCCTAAACCCCAGCCCCACTCACCAAGCCTTGTTATCACATAGCCTGCCATTACACATTCCCTGTTGTTAGCCAGTATTGGTCTCCATTAACAGCTTTTCACCCTCCCAGCCAGATAGTTCTTCTCTCTCTTTGGGCTCTACACCCTCTATCATTTATTCCTTATCCTCTCCTCCCACCCTATGTTCTGCATATAACCGACATTGTAAAAACAATGACTGCAGATGCTGGAATCCAGATTCTGGATTAGTGGTGCTGGAAGAGCACAGCAGTTCAGGCAGCATCCAAGGAGCAGCAAAATCAATGTTTTGGGCAAAAGCCCTTCATCAGGAATAAAGACAGTGAGCCGGAAGCATGGAGAGATAAGCTAGAGGAGGGTGGGGGTAGGGAGAGAGTACCATAGAGTACAATGGGTGAGTGGGGGAGGAGATGAAGGTGATAGGTCAGGGAGGAGAGGTTGGAGTGGATAGGTGGAAAAGGAGATAGGACAAGTCCGGACAAGTCATGGGGACAGTGCTGAGCTGGAAGTTTGGAACTAGGGTGAGGTGGGGAAAGGGGAATGAGGAAGCTGTTGAAGTCCACATTGATGCCATGGGGTTGAAGTGTTCCGAGGAGGAAGATGAGGCGTTCTTCCTCCAGGCATCTGGTGGTGAGGGACCGGCGGTGAAGGAGGCCCAGGACCTCCATGTCCTTGGCAGAATGGGAGGTGGAGTTGAAATGTTGGGCCACAGGGCGGTGGGGTTGATTGGTGCGGGTGTCTCGGAGATGTTCCTTAAAGCGCTCTGCTAGGAGGCGCCCAGTCTCCCCAATGTAGAGGAGACCGCATCGGGAGCAACGGATACAATAAATGATATTAGTGGATGTGCAGATAAAACTTTGATGGATTGTCCTAGCTACTACCAGTTCTGAGGAAGGGTCACCGGATCTGAAATGTTAACTCTGATTTCTCTTCACAGATGCTGCCAGACCTGCTGAGCTTTTCCAGCAACTTCTGATTTTGTTTCTGATGTACAGCCTCGGCAGTTCTTCTGGTTTTTATGCCCTTGCACTGTCGGGAAGGTATCAGCAATATAATAACAGTGAATTATGTAATGTGGGGTGGCACAGTGGCTGACTGGGTAGATGTCTCAGTAGATGTGACTGTGTGAAGTTTGCATCTTCTCCCTGCGTCTGTGGTCTTGTTTCCTCCCACAGTCCAAACATGCTCGTGTTAGGTGGATTGGCCATGCTAAATTGCCCAGAGTACCCAGGAATGTGCAGGCAAGATGGGTTAGCTATGGTTCTGGGGATAGGGTGGGGTGCTTTTCAGAAGGTCCGACTCACTAACCAAATGGCCTCCATCCACACTGTAGGGATCCTATACTGTGGATAGCAGGAATCTGAAACAAATGTTGGAAATGTTCAGCAGCATCTGTGGAAAAGAGAAACAGAGCAGATATCTGAGTTCAAAATAACTCTTTTACACCTCTGAAGAATTCACAGTCAATTTGAAGAATTAACTCTGTTTATCTCACCACATATTCTGCCAGACCTGCTGAGTTTCTCCAGGGTCCTCTGTATTCCTTTGAGGAGGTTGGGACTGCTTTCCTCAGAGAGACAAAGGTTCACATTGTGGACTGCTCTACATTCAGGAGACCAGACCCTGACCACAGACCAGACCCTGACCAGAGACTAGACCCTGACCACAGACCAGACCCTAACCACAGACCAGACCCTGACCAGAGACTAGACCTTAACCACATACTAGACCCCAACCAGAGACCAGACCCTAACCAGAGACTAGACCCTAACCACAGACCAGACCCTAACCAGAGACCAGACCCTGACCAGAGACTAGACCTTAACCAGAGACTAGACACTAACCACATACTAGACCCCAACCAGAGACTAGACCCTAACCACAGACTAGACCCTAACCAGAGACCAGACTCAAACCACAGACCAGGCCCTAATTGGACACCAGACAGTAATGTGAGATCAGACCTTAATCAGGAGTCCACTTTGAAGGAGATCTCTGTTCTGGCCAGCAACAGAACCCCTGCTATTTGGGTTACTTGTAATTTTAATTCTTGTATTCACTCTGATCTGTCCTGTCTTCAAGCCATAGCGTCTGCTTCTTCCATATTCTTTCCTTCTGGTTTCAGATTCAGTCCTATTTTGCCATTGGGCTGAATTTTACACTGTTATCACCTTTTGATTGTTTCTAAGCTTATTGGAAATTGGGGGGGTGGGGGGGGGTTCGGGGTGGTGGGGGGAGCTGTGGGGGTGGGTGGGGGGTGGGGGGAGTGCAGGGGCGACTTGTAAAATGCGGCAGTGTTCCTGCCTGCTCTCCAACCAGTCTCCCATTTTAGTCTGGGTTGGGGTGGGGTGTAATGGTGGAGGAATTGGGTGGCTTGTTTGCCCTCAGTATGTAATAAATGACCATCGGAGAGGTCTAAACTTTAGCCACAGCAGGGAGTAGTGTCAGGAGGTGTCCCCTCAATGATCACTCCCCTCATCACTGACCACTCCCCTCATCCACACCCCTCATCACTGACAAAACTCATCAGTGACCATTCCTCACATTGCTGACCCCCTCATCACTGATCACACCCTCACTCATGACCAAACCATCACTGACCACACCCTCATTGATGGCCACACCCTCACTGATGGCCACACCCTTAGTGACCATGCCCTCACTGACCATACCCTCACTGACCAAACCATCACTGATCACACCCTCACTGATGACCACACCCTCACTGACCATGCCTCACTGACCAAACCATCACTGACCACACCCTCATTGATGGCCACACCCTCACTGATGGCCACACCCTCACTGACCATGCCTCACTGACCAAACCATCACTGACCACACCCTCATTGATGGCCACACCCTCACTGATGGCCACACCCTCACTGACCATGCCTCACTGACCAAACCATCACTGACCACACCCTCATTGATGGCCACACCCTCACTGATGGCCACACCCTCACTGACCATGCCTCACTGACCAAACCATCACTGACCACACCCTCATTGATGGCCACACCCTCACTGATGGCCACACCCTCACTGACCATGCCCTCAGTGACCAAACCATCACTGACCAAACCATCACTGATGGATCTACCTTCACTGACTACACCCTCACTGATGACCGCATCCTCACTGATGGCCACACCCTCACTAATGGCCACACCCTTAGTGACCATGTCCTCACTGACCTGCCCTCACTGACCAAACCATCACTGACCACACCCTCACCGATCGATCTACCTTCACTGACGACACCCTCACTGATGACCGTATCCTCACTGATGGCCACACCCTCAGTGACCATGCCCTCACTGACCACACCCTCACTGACCAAACCATCACTGACCACACCCTCAACAATGGCCACACCCTTAGTGACCATGCCCTCACTGACCACATCCTCACTGATGGATATACATTCACAGACCACACCCTCACTGATGGCCACACCCTCACTGACCGCACCCTCAATGTTAGCCATGCCCTCACTGATGGCCACACCCTCACTGATGGCCAGCCCCTCACTGACCAAACAATCACTGACCACACCCTCACTGATTGTGGGGGGGGCGGAATTAAATCAAAATAAAGTTGGAGGGGGAATTAATGTGGTTTAAATGTGGCTGTGGGTTAACGAGTTTAAATAAACGATCATTGATTCAGGAGCTTGGTTGGTCACTCTGAGGGAGGTGGCGATGGTTTGACCAGCTGCATGGGGAGGGTTTACAAGCTTGACTCTTGGGACATTAATGCATAACGATCCTGGATTCCAAAGACAAACAAACCACTTAGTCTGAGATGTATAAACATGGCTAAACAGGTAATATTATGCATGAGGTTTGCTTATTCTTTGTAACTTTTTTATTTGATTTACTCACATTATGTGGGCATCACTGGCTGGGCCAACGTTTATTGCCTGTCCCTCGTTGCCCCTTGACAAGGTGGTGGTGAGCTGCCTTCCTGAACCGCTACAGTCCACCTGCTGTAGATTAACCCGAAGAATTCCCTTAGGGAGAAAACTTCAGGAATTTGAGTGAAGAAATAGTGATATATTTCCAACTCGATGGTGAGTGGCTTGGAGGGGAACTGGAAGGTAGTTGGTGTTCCAATGTATCTGCTGCTCTTGACCTTCTCAATTGAAGTGGTGTGAGTTTGGAAGAATTTGTCTAACAGTCGATGTGAATGTCTGCAGTGCATCTTGTAGATAGTACACACTGCTGCTACTGAGTGTTGATGGTGGAGGGAGTGGATGTTTGTGGATGGGGTGCCCATCAGATGGGCTGCTCTGTCCTGGATGATGTCTAGCTTCTTGAGTGTTGTTGGAATTGCACCCATCCAGGTAAGTGGGGAGTATTCCATCACCCTCCTGACTAAGGCCTTGTGGACATGATTTGTGGAGTCATGAGGTGAGTTATAGGCAGAAGTATTTCTAGATTCTGATCTGCTCTTGTAGCAGTTGATGTGACTTACCAACAAACATATTGTACTCACTGTCGATGTCTGTAACATTTGTAGATATTCCCTTCTTTGCTGTTGGTGCCTTTGGCCACGAGTTAGACAACGCCTTGCCACCCCAGCAGTCTACTGCCCCCCAACCTCCTCACCTCTGACCTATCCCTCACTGCATCCCCTCCCTCACCAGCCTCACCACATCTCAGGGATCAATGACTGAGGCCGAGGGATGGTGAAGTAAGGATAGCCCAGTCTCAATGCTGTTCTGGATCAACAGTTTTAACGTAGAGACGTAGAAAATAGCAGTAAGATTAGGCCATTCAGCCTTTCGAGGCTAGTCCACCATTCATTTTGATCATGGTTGATCATCTATTCCCGCTTTCTTCCTATACCCTTTGATCCTTTTAATCCAAAGCATCACGTCTATCTCCATTCAATGTGCCGGCGTCAACCACTTTCTGTGGCAGAGAATTCCAGGGGCCCCCCACTCTCTGGGTGAAGACATTTCTCCTCATCTCAGTCCAAAATGGGCCACCCCCATATCCTGAAACAGGGGCTAATTTAACACAGTTGGCTTATTTGTCATGCAGAGTGATGTCAACAATATGAGTTCACATCCTGTACTGTCTGAAGTTATCATGAAGGGGTCTCCATCTCACCCTTACCCCTCACCTAAGACGTGATGACTCTCAGGTTAATCGTCTACTGGGTCATCTCTCTGTTAATGAGACATCAGCTATCTGGAACTACAGTGACTTTACCTTTTAACCTTAAACTGTGACCCGGGGATTGGGACTTCCAAGTCATCGGGAACATTCTTCTTGTGTTGGCCTTGTTTAGTCCTGTGAGAATTTTATAGGCTTTTATCTCCATTTTTCTGAACTCAGATGAAAATTGTCCTACCAGATCCTAGCCTCTCACATTCTAATTGTTTTTTGACTTCATTTCAGGGACACTAGGTTGATGTGTGAGCTAAACCTTGAAGGTGAAATTTTGACTTGCCATTGACAATGTTGTCAAAAGGATTGTTTGAAGTTCATGGGCTGTGCAATGGGAACTATTTTGTTCTCTTGTCCAATTTGTTGATCAGTTGGTCAAGTGTGAAAGTTAACCTGTTTTCAACCACCTCCAACAGTCACTGTAACTCAGGTCTAAATGATTTTGATGTGAATCAACTGTTTTTTTCTTGAGATTATAGTCAACCCTACATGAACGTGAGTCTTTTCCCTCTGAGCATTACAGAGGGAGCAGCCCTCTGTGTGTCGAGTTCGGAATGTGCGATGCTAATTCCAAGGGTTTCGGTGTCAAGCATTTTCCTTTGCCTTGATGCACGTAGAAGAAACAAAACAGAAAAGCCACATCAAGGATGTGAATGGTCCATGTTGCAGCTTTTGGAAATGAATCTCTGAGTCTGCAGTATCAGTCCCTATACCACCGAGATTCAACAAGTCATCCTGATTCCTCTAAACAGGAGAAAGACACTGTGTCATCCGATAGGAGACACACATCGTTCACAGAGGCCGCTGAAATGATATATGCTCAACGTCGCCACAATAAACGCAAAGGTTAGAACACAGAACTGACTCACATTCACATGCCAGTACTGTCTTTTAATTTGCCTCTATCATTGCGAGAGGTGACCACATGAAGGCAGAGAGCTGGGAGATCTCCCTTGAGTTCTTAATGGGCTTTAACTCTTACGTGGCTTCCCACAGTGAGTGTTTAACTGATATTCATTCAGGTCGTATCGAGTGAGATTTGTATAAAAGGATTCAAGGGTATCCTGTATCTGAAAAGTTGGTGGTAATCATCTGATACTGCTGTATTCTGGCGAAGTACCAAACACCTGCTGTCTGGTGGTTACTGCTCACCAATTCCCTTGTGCTTTCTTCAACAGTCAGTCTCATCATTGATGCTCTCATCTGAGAAGCAAATAAAAGTTTTACACTGAAATTTAAGGTGCATTCACAGTAGACCTGCCAAGCCTCCAGGATTGTCCTCCAGGGCCTGAAAATAATCCCCTGAACACTGCTTGGTGTTGAAAGTGGTTCAACAGCATTCGGGACAAAGCAGCTCGCTCGCTCGACCTCCGAAGCATCACCTCCACCATCGAGATGCAGTGTCACCCATCAACAGGATGTACTGCGGCAATTCTGCCAAGACTCCTTCAGCAGCACCTTCCACATTTGTCACCTCGATCATCCAGAAGGGCAAGGGCAGCAGAGGGACAGGAAACCCTGCAAGTTCATGTCCAAGTCACCATCCTGACTCGGAATTGTATCGCCATCGCTTCCCTGGGTCAAAGCCCTGGAGTTCCTTTTGGGATGTACCTATACCACTAGAGAAGGTGGGTAATCACCTTCTCAAGGACAATGGTGAATGGACATCAACGATACACATATTCCATGAAAGAAGGAAATGAACAGGAGAAAAGCCAAAGGGATATTATAAAGGGATATAGAATCATTACATTGCAGGAGGACTTTCGGCCCTTATGTCCTTGACATTTGTTCCTCTTTTCCTTCCAAAACTAAAGACAAATAAACACATACCAGTGTTAGTGGAGACAGGAGGATCGTCCAACTTGACTGTAAAATGATATTTGGTTTTAACTGGCACTGAGGCACTGATGGAGTTCCGGATACTAATCGTGAAATGGGGAGGAGGCGTGTGGAGGCAGCTTTTACACCAAAACTCTCTTCATCAAGAGTTGACAAATCTTTTTTTTTCACAGTCCCTCATTCCGCCTCTAAGGAAACAGCTCCCACATTCACTTTGAGAATCTTGTTTACACAGGCACCCTCACCAAACCCTGACATCAGACTATTCGGGGTGATAGTCTCTAAGGGTGAGGTGAAGACCCAACTCCTCAGGACATGCCAGACAAGACCATAAATGGCTGGAAAAACTCAGTAGGTCTGGCAGCATCTGTGGAGAGTATTTGAGATAACGTTTCAGGGTTAGTGACTCTTCCTCGGAACATGCCAGACACTGTTTTCATCTCTTCTTCTTACTTCAAATTCCATCCACAACTGGCATAACCACACAGGAATTATTTCACAAGTTAATGATTCTCTGCAATGTGTTTTCTTCATTTTGATGGGGAACTACACTGCTGGGACAGAACAAAGTGCCCTTCGCTTTGGGAGTGAGTGGATTTGTGTCCAGGAGTAAGTTACTGTGGTACGGCTACTAGGGATAGCTGGTCGTGTTGTTTCGTGGCTAGTTGGTGTTCTTGGATGCGGGTTGTTAGCTGAGAGCCATACTCGCAGGAATCCGGTTCACGAGAGAGGAAGAAAAGGACAACCAGCTCCCATTCCTGGACGTGATGGTACAAAGAACACCGAACGGAGAATTCACCACAAAGGTATACAGAAAAGCCACACACACAGACCAAGTCCTGAACTATGAAAGCAACCACCCCAACACACACAAATGAAGTTGCATCAGGACATTATTCAAAAGGGCCACAACACACTGCAGTACACCAGAACTACAAAAAGAGGAAGAAGAACACCTATACAAGGTATTCACCAAAAACGGATACCCGCGCAATTTCATCACCAGATGCCGCAGGGAAAGACAACGAAATGAGGACATACCACAACCCAAAGGACTGGCCACACTCCCATACATCAGGAGCATTTCTGAACTGACAGCCAGACTGCTACGACCACTAGGATTCATAACAGCACACAAACCAACAGCCACTCTCAGAAAACAACTCACCAGGACAAAGGACCCGATACCCAGCAGGAGCAAAACCAACGTGGTTTACAAAATCCCATGCAAGCACTGCACAAAACACTACATAGGACAAACAAGAAGACAGCTAACAATCCGCATCCATGAACACCAACTAGCCACGAAATGACACGACCAGCTATCCCTAGTAGCCATACACTCAGGTGACAAACAACACGAATTCGATTGGGACAACACCACTATTATAGGGCAGGCCAAACAGAGAACAGCCAGGGAATTCCTAGAGACATGGCACTCATCCACAAATTCTATCAACAGACACATTGAACTAGACCCTATATACCGACCACTGCAGTGGACAGCAACTGACAACCGGAAGCGGCAGATTCAAACCAGTATAAATGCCGGAGGAATCAGCACAGAAGCGCTTCACAGGAGGCTCCCAAGCACTGAAGATGTCACCTAGAAAGGGGACGAAACGTTTGCAACAAAGTTTTCCAGAGTGATGAGAGGGGTAAGGGATGTGGACGGTGTGGAGTGATTGGAGAAGTTGGGATGGCTCTCGTTGGAGCACAGTGGGCTGAAGGAGATCTGAACAGTCAGAAACCAAACTTGTGAAGGGTTCTGACTTGGGCAAATGGGGATCAGGAGAAACAAGCAATGAGATATTATGCTGAGCTCGTGGATTTAGAAGAATTGACAAGAGAGGGGAAATGGGGAGAAAGGTTTTGACACACAGAGGATGTGGAAAGTATAAACTGAAAAGGCGGAGGAAGTGGATTCCAGGGGAATTTTCAAAAGGCAATGGAAAATGTAACTGCATACAGTTTTGGTCCCCATACTGCAGGAGGGATGTAATTGTATCTGTTCAGAAAAGGTTCTCTTGATTAATTCCAGAGATGAAAGGCTTGTCCTCGACCATAAGGCCATCAGGAATAAGGACTGGAGCAGGTCATTCAGCCCCCTGAGCTATTCATTAGGATCATGGCTGATCTGACGTTCCTCAAGTCTACTCTCCTGCCCTTTCCCACTAATCCTTGATTCCCCGACTGATCAAGAATCTATCTATTTTAGCCTGGAATATACTTGAGCACTCTGCCCCCACAGCTGTCTGTGGCAGGGAATTCCAAAGACTCTCAATCCTCAGAGAGAGGAAATGCCTCCTCATCTCAGTCTTAAATTGGGCCCCCTTTATTCTGAGACTATGGCATCTGGTGGTAGACACTCCCATGAGGCGATTTTCTCTGGAGCATCGGAGGCTGAGGGATGACCTTTAGAGAGGTTTACAAAATTATGAGGGGCATGGATGAGGTGAACAGCAAAGATCTTTTCCCCAGGATAGGACAGCTCAAAATGAGGGGGATAGACTTTGGGTGAGGGGGCAAGATTTAAAAGGGACCTAAGGGGCAACGTTTTCACACAGAGAGGGCTCGTGTGTGGAATGAGCTGCTGGAGGAAGTGGTAGATGCAGCTACAGTTACAATGTTTAAAAGACATTTGGACAGTACATGGATAGGAAAAGGTTAGTGGGATATTGGCCAGGAGCAGGCACATGGGACTAGATGAATTTAGGATATTTGGTCAACATGGATAAGTTAGACTCTGCCTGTAAGAAAATGATAGATTTTTAATTCGTAATGGGTTGAAAGATTATCAAGAGTGGGCAGAAAGTGGAGTTGAGGTCAAGTTGGGATCAGCCATGATGGCATTGAAGGTGGAACAGGCTCAAGGGGTTAAATGGCCCGTTTCTGCTCCTAGATCATATGTTCGAATAGAAGAGCTTAATCTGTAGAATTGTGAGGAAGAAGCTTGAATATATGGAATTAAAAGGGTCAGCAGAGAGATGATGGGCCAATAGACTTCCTCATCAATGGTTTCCTCATTTCCCACCCCCCACCTTGTCCCAGTCCCAAGCCTCCAACTCGTCACTGGTCCTATCTGTCCATCTTCCTTTCTTCCCACCCATCCACTCCACCCTTCCCTCTGACCTATCACTTCCACGCGCACCTTCATCTACGTATCACATTCTCAATTACTTTCCCCCCCAGTCCCAATACCCTCCCATTTATTTCTCAGTCCCCCTGGCCCACAAGCCTCTTTCCTGATGAAGGGCTTATGCCCAAAACATTGACTCTCCTGCCCTTCGGATGCTGCCTGACCTGTTGCGTTTTTCCAACAACACATTCTCGACCCACGTTCTCCCTGTGTCTGTGTGGGTTTCCTCTGGTTACTCCGGTTTCCTCCCACAGTCCTAAGATGTGCAGGTTAGGTGGGTTAGCCATACAAGGTTGATGAGCAGAGGGATCTTGGGATGAGCAGAGGGATCTTGGGATGAGCAGAGGGATCTTGGGATGAGCAGAGGGATCTTGGTGTCCATGTACACAGATCTCTGAAAGTTGCCACCCAGGTAAATAGTGCTGTGAGGAAGGCATATGGTGTACTGGGCTTTATTGGCAGAGGAATTGAGTTCCGGAGTCCTGAGGTCATGTTGCAGTTGTATAAGACTCTGGTGCGGCCTCATCTGGAGTATTGTGTGCAGTTTTGGTCGCCATACTATAGGAAGGATGTGGAAGCTTTAGAACGAGTGCAGAGGAGGTTTACCAGGATGTTGCCTGGAATGGTAGGAAAATCTTATGAGGAAAGGCTGAGGCACTTGGGGCTGTTCTCATTGGAGAAGAGAAGGTTTAGGGGAGATCTGATAGAAGTGTATAAGATGATTAGGGGTTTAGATAGGGTAGATACTAAGAACCTTTTACCGCTAATGGAGTCAGGTGTTACTAGGGGACATAGCTTTAAATTAAGGGGTGGTAGGTATAGGACAGATGTTAGGGGTAGATTCTTCACACAGCGGGTTGTGAGTTCATGGAACGCCCTGCCCGTATCAGTGGTGAACTCTCCTTCTTTATGGTCATTTAAGCGGGCACTGGATAGGCATTTGGAAGTTATTGGGCTAGTATAGGTTAGGTAGGATTCGGTCGGCGCAACATCGAGGGCCGAAGGGCCTGTACTGCGCTGTATCCTTCTATGTTCTATGTTCTATGTAAGGTTACCCAGAGTGTGCAGGGACATGCAGGCTCGGTGGGTTAGCCATGGGAAATGCAGGGGTAGTGGGTGGGAGCTGGGTCTGGTGGAGGAGGAATGGCCTTTGGAGGTCACTGCAGACTTGATGGGCTGAATGGCTTCTTTTAGAAATTGGGATTCTGTGTTATTTGTGAAACCCCTTCACATCATGGATGCAGCATGATTGCTCAGCTTTGAGGACCCTTTCCATACCTTCCTCCATAACCCCTACTTAAAGGGTATGGTGTTTCCCTTCTCATTCTTCAAGTATGCCCAAGCTATGAGCAGTTTTATTGCTGCTCAGACAGAAAGACCACTGTGGGATTGGCATTGATGCCCAGAATGGTGTGTTCCTCCCCAAGGGGATGGTCTGGATCATTCACTATAATCAGGGCAGGAGCACAAAGTTAGAAAGGGATAGTGATAGATTCGGTGACTTGGCACAACTCTGTAGCTGGATAATAACAGAGGTAAGGGTAAGAACATCCAATTTGGACAATATCAAACAGATCTGAGTACTTCTGAGAAAGCTTTTTTATTTTGATTATTTATGAACATTCATGGTTACATTTTAATGACTTGTGCTCATAGATCCTTAAGTGACTTTGGACCTCCAAGTTCTGTTTGATATTGTCCAAATTGGATGTTCTTACCCTTACCTCTGTTATTATCCAGCTACACAGTTGTGCCAAGTCACCGAATCTATCACTATCCCTTTCTAACTTTGTGCTCCTGCCCTGATTATAGTGAATGATCCAGACCATCCCCTTGGGGGGAGACACGACTGGTCACTCCCTTTTAATCTGAGCACTTGTTATTCCTCAATGTAACCATATCATACTTACATATTTTATATTTTTATAAAAACTGTAATACCTGTAATTCTGGGAGATGACAGCCTAGTGGCATTATCACTGGACAGTTAACCAGATGACCCAGGGAGTGTTCTGGGGACCCAGATTCAAATCCCATCACAACAGATGATGCAATTTGAATTCAATAGAAATCTGGAATTAGGAGTGTAACGATGCCCATGCTAATTGTCAGAAAAACCCATCTGGTTCACTAATATCCTTTAGGGAAGAACACTGTCATCCTCACCTAATCTGGCCTATATGTGATTCCAGACCCACAGCAATGTGGTTGAGTCTAACTGCCCTCTGGACAATTAGGGAAGGGCAATAAATGCTGACCCAGCCAGTGTCACCCTCATCCTGTGATAGAATAACTATATACAATGTTAAAAATCACACAACACCAAGTTATAACCCAACAGGTTTATTTGGAAGCACTAGCTTTTGGAGCGCTGCTCCTTCATCAGGTAACACCAGCACCTCCGCATCATATATACAATGTAACAGTCCTATAACTTGCACAACCACTTATCTTCAATTCTATGAGCTTTGATATTACCTGGTAGACTTTTATATGGAACCTTATCAAATATCTTCTTGAAGTCCATATCAATTGCATTCATAGTCATCTCCCTGTCTGCTACTTTAGACAGTTCCTCAGTAAATAAATTCAATTAGACTCACTAGAAACAGCATTGCGCAAAATGTAGGCTTTCTCTCATCAGCTCAAAATTCTCTAAGTGCACAGTTATTCTGTCCTTAATTATAGATTCCAATAACTTTGCCACAACAGATGTTAGACTAACAGGTCTGTAATTGTCTGAGGTTTTTTCTCTCTCTCTCTCCTACTCTGAAATAATGAAGTCAGATTTGTAATTTTCCAAAATGAAGAGAGGTTTGCTGATTTGAAGGAGTTTAGAACATCAGAAGATAGTACTTAGAAGCAGGAGTAGGCCATTCGTCCCTTCAAGCCTGCTCCATCATTCAATGAGATCATGGCTTCCCTCCTGTCACCACTTCCCTGGAAGATTCTGGATGAAACATGTTCAGCTCCCAATTGGGCTCAGTTCTACGCTGCAATTGGATGTCAGTGTGATCTGCACGAGGCCTTCTAGCGATCCCATACAATTTCAGGCCCCAGGTCCCAGGACCATATGAGACAGCGAGTTGACTGCTTTTAATCATGTTTTTCTCTCTTGACACACAGTGAGGCCTCAGGTACACGACTCATGACTCAGAGACTCGCAACTGGGCCTGTTGACATCTCCAAATGCTGTAACTGCAGTTTTACTGTTGTCAGATTGCTATTAAGCGTGTTAGACATCTGTTCCCAGACCTTGTCAAGATAATCCAGACAGAAGTGAGAACTGTTAATGTTAGCTCCGTGCCATGACTGTTCAAATGTCTCTCCTGTTTGAACACGTTGACACCACCTTCGAACATACCTCACTCCATAACAATTAACATTGCTGTCCTTGTTTAAAGGCAACACTGAGATTGGAGAACAGGGTAAAATTGTGCATCCGAGCCAAGCAATTCTGGTCAGTTGTGCCTTCAAAGGAGAGAAGCTACTTTGGTGTTTGCCCTACCATGTGCATCGTGGCCCCAAGTTCATGTTATGCAGCTAACTAGCCCTGTTCTTCCACACTCCATGTTTAATGGACCATGCCCATGGTTGATTAAGCCATGATTTACTGGAGGGCACTCTCAATTCCGAGACAAAAGATTACAGAGTCAAGCTCCACCCTGGAGCTGCGAGTACCTCATCAAACCTCATAGAAGGACTACTGCGTGACCGGGGATGCTTGTTTTCAGACGAGAGGCACCATACGTTCTCTTACGTGGACATAAGTGGACTGATGGTTCAGTGATGTCCTTTCGGGAATAACTCTGGCATCCTTACCTGATCTGGCCTGTATGTGACTCCAGACCAACAGCAATCTGGTTGACTCTAACTACCCTCTGGCCAATTAGGGATGGAAAATAAATGCTGGTGACAAGTGGACATGGTGCCGTCCAGAAAAAAAACCCGCCAGCATTCACCTCCTCAACCAAAGCCTCCAGTGAACTGACCAATAATTACCCCGCAACTAACATCGCTCAAGTACAGAGGACCAGCTCATTGCTGCTTATGGGAACTTACTGCTCTCTAAGGAGCTGATGTAATCCTTACATTCTAACAGTGTCTCTCTTTCAGTTGTTGTAAACTCGGATATCATGGAGATCCTGAGAGGCACTTTGTAATTGCAAGCGCTGTGTCTTTTTATCCAATATTCCATTGTGTATGTGACCAGTTTTTAAAAAGATTTCAATAGTGACTATACTTCATGGAAACACAGAAAATAGAAGCTGGAGTAGGCTATTTGACCCTTCAAGACTTCACCGCCATTAAATGTGATCATGGCTGATGCTTTATCTCAACCATATATTCCCACTTCCTCTCTTTACCCCATATTGCCTGTAAAAGTTAGTATCTGAAAACATATCAATATCTCTCTTGGATATATTCAGTGCCCCATTCCCCCACAGCCTTTTGAGGTAGTGAATTCCATAGGTTGCCCACCCTCTGAATGAAGGGATGTTTGCTCACCCACAGTTCTATATGATCTACTCCGTATCCTGAGACTGTGTCCCCTGGTCCCAGACTTCCCCCTCAGGAGAAACATCCTCCCTGCAACTAGTCTGTCCAGTCCTGACAGCATTTTATACAGATTCACTCTCATCCTTCTAAACTCAAGTGAATACAGGCCCAGTCGAATAAATCTCTCCTTGTAGGACAGTCCTGCCAACCCCAGTATTAGCCAAGTGAACCTCCATTGCACTCCCCTCTATGGCAAATATATCCTCTCTTAGGTAGAGAAACCAAAACTGCACACAATATTCCAGGTGTGGTCTCACCAAGGCCCTGTATAACTGCAATGATACATCCCTGCTCCTGTACTCGAATCCTCTCGCAATGAAGGCCAACATCCCATTTGCTTTCTTTACCACCTGCTGCACCTGCATGCTTACCTTTAACGACTGGTGCACAAGGACACCCAGGTCCCACTGCACACTCCCCTCTCCCAATTTATAGTCATTTTGGTAGTAATATGCCTTCTTACTTTTGCTTCCAAAGTGAATAACCTCATGTTTATCCAAAATTTTAAGAAGCAGTTGATAAAGCCTGAGTGGAGATAAGGCTTCAATCAGACTTTATTTTATGGATGTTTCTTTTGACTTTGTTTCCTTTCTTTCTGCTGTTCTTTTTTATTCCAGTTTTGTAATCAAGAGTTTAACCAAGATGGCGGCAGTACATCAGTGGGGGCAAGATGGCACTGAAAATTGGCGACTGTCGCTCCAGTGATGGTGGCATGGCGAAGGGCACCCATGCCTGGCCACCGGCCCCATGGCCCCATGATGGAGAATTTAACAAGAAGGAGTGTAAAGTTGGACATTTCATTCAATCATTTGTCCACCTTTTATGTTCTAAGGTTTTTTTTGTGATTTGAGATGGTGTTAGAGAGTGGTGACACTTTACTGCACTGTATTTGAAAGACCATAAGACATAGGAGCAGAAATTAGGCCATTCAGCCCATCGAGTCTGCTCTGTCATTCAATCATGATTAATAAGTTTCTCAACCCCATTTTCCCCCCCATCTCCCGTAACCCTTGATCCCCTTGATACTCAAGAACCTATCTATCTCGGTCTTCAATGCCCTGGTGTCCACAGCCTTCTGTGGCAATGAATTCCACAGAATGACCACTCTCAGGCTGAAGACGTTTCTCCTTATCTCTGTTATGAAAGGTCTTCCCTTTACTCTAAGGCTGTGCCCTTGGGTCCTAGTCTCTCCTACCAATGGAAACATCTTCCCAACATTAACACTGTCCAGGCCATTCAATATTCTTTAAGTTTCCATTAGATCCTTCTAAAACACCATCAAGTACAGACCCAGAGTCCTCAAATGTTCTTCATATGCTAAGCTTTTCATTCCTGGGAGCATTCTCATGGACTCTCCAGTTCCTGCTTGGAGGTCGATGGTGAGTGGTGTCCTGTAGGGCTCTGTTCTTGTTCATAGACAGGATGCAGAGCTGGGCTGAGAAATAGCAGATGGAGTTCAACTTAGATAAATGCGAAGTGATGCATTTTGGAAGGTTGAACTCAAATGCTGAATATAGGATTAAAGACAGGATTCTTGGCAGTGTAGCAGTACGGGATCTTGATGTTCAAGTGCATAGATCCCTCAAAGTTGCCACCTAAGTGATTAGATTAGATTCTCAACAGTGTGGAAACAGGCCCCTCAGCCCAACAAGTCCACACCGACCCTCCGAAGAGTAATCCACCCAGACCCATTTCCCTCTGACTAATGCACCTAACACTACGGGCAATTTAGCATGGCCAATTCACCTGACCTGCACATCTTTGGACTGTGGGAAGAAACCGGAGCACCCGGAGGAAACCCACACAGACACAGGGAGAACATGCAAACTCCACACAGACAGTCGCCCGAGGCTGGAATCGAACCTGGGACCCTGGTGCTGTGAGGATGCAGTGCTAACCACTGAGCCACCATGCCACCCACAGAATAGTGGATAGGGTTGTTAAGAAAGCTTTCCTTAACAGGGGGATCGAGTTTAAGAGCTGCGAGGTTTTGCTGCAGCTCTACAAAAGACCCTGGTGAGACCACACTTGGAATAGTGTGTCCAGTTCTGGTTGCCTATTATAGGAAAGATACAGAGACTTGGCAAAGAAGGTTTACCAGGATGCTGCCTGGACTGGAAGGTTTGTCCTTCGAAGAGAGGTTGAATAAGCTCAGGCACTTTTCTCTCCGGAGAGACAGAAGAAGAGAGGTGACCTGATCGAGGCATACAAGATAATGAGAGGCATGGATAGGGTCAATAGCCAGAGACAGGATTGACTGGCAATAGGGGTTATAGTTTTAAGGTGTTGGAGGAAGGTATAGAGAGGAGACGTCAGAGACAGGTTCTTTACACAAAACATTGTGAATGCATGGAAGGCATTACCAGCTGTGATGGTGGAAGCAGAGTCCTTAGGGACATTTAAGTGACTGCAGGATATGCACATGAATTGAGGGGTGCATAGGTTAGGTTATTTTATTTTTGCTAAGGAATAATCCTTGGCATAACATCATGGACCGAGGGGTCTGTTCTGTGCTGTATTTTTCTATGTTCTATTTTCCAATACATCCCCCCAAGGTATGGTGCCCAAAACTGCACATAATCCTCCAAATGTGGTCTGACCAGAGCTGATAGAGCCTCAGAAGTACATCACAATAAATAAATCAAACCAAATCAAAGCGGTTAAACACCGTTTCAAGTTGTGGTTTTATGGTGCACGGTATGGTCAATGAGGACGCTTTTGTCCTATTAGCTAGGTGTTAAAAATAAGGGACAGGGTAACTGCAGACTGATTTGGTAATGGGTTCAACAAGGGGCATTCTCTTCTCACATTATTCCATAGCACGCTGAAGTCTGCAGGGTCAAACTAACCAAAACTTAAACAAACAGGTGGAAAGTTTGTTTGCACAAGGAAACCATCCAATTACGATTTTCTAAAGCATAAAATAAACATGGGAACTCAACACGGGGTATTGCACGATTTCAGATCTCTGAACGAGAAGGCACATCTGTAATCATAGAGGCACGTTAGTGTACAGTCATTAACACAGAAGAATTTCTTTTTACCTCCATGTCTGTGATGGCCCTTCAAAGGAGTATTACGTGCCCTGTCACTCCCCTGTCTTCTCCTCACATCCCTGCACATCCTTCCTTTTCGGACACTTAGAAAATGTAGAAACATTCCACTCCACTGGGGCAGCACTGCCGACTTACAGCGCCATGAGACCCTGATTTACCCTTCACTATTGCTGTGTTAAAGTCCTGGGATTCTCTTCCTAAGGGTATTGTGGGCCAATATATAGAACATGGGCTGCAGTGGTTCAGAAAGCAGCCCCAGAACCTTCTCAAAAAGGAAATAAAAGAATTAGGAGAACTAAGGCCAGAACCTCAGACTGTGTAGCAAAGACAAATGGATTACAAACACTCAAACTATTCCAGTTGACATTATATTTATAGGTATCCTGCTTATAGGATTTGTCTATGAATAAATGAGTTAAGAGGAGTAGGCAGAAAGAAGAAGGGAACAATTACACTCCAACTGACCTTATAATAAGAGCTGTAGCAATTACCCTCCAAGGGACCACAGGGGTAACTGTTGCACACTTAAGCGCTAACTGACCTCCAAAAGAGGTGGAGATGGTTGAGAGCATCAAGTTCCTCAGAGTGACAATAACCAACAATCTGCCTGGGCCATCCACATAGATGTGACAGTCAAGAGGCACAGCCACACCTCTTCTTCCTCAGGAGGCTAAGGAAATTCAGCACGACCATAAGGAGCCTCACTAACCTCTACAGATGCACCATTGAGAGCATTCTATCTGGATGCTAGATGGCCAGGAACGGCAACTGCTCTGTCCAGGCCCGTAACGAATGACAGGAGGTTATGTGCACAGCCCAGACCATCACAGAAACCAATCTTCCATCCATGGACTCCTTCTACACTTCTTGTCATAGAAAGGCTTCCACCATCATCAAAGACCCCTCCCACCTCAGTTTTAATCTCTTCCAACCTCTTCCTTCAGACAGAAGCTACAGAAGCTTAAACACACGCACCAACAGGTTCAAGAACAGTTTCTTTCCTGCTGTCATTAAACTTCTGAATTGACCTCTCAAATTTCAAATCTAATGTTTATCTTAGTTAAAAATAGCACAACACCAGATTATAGCCCAACAGGTTTATTTGGAAGCACTAGCTTTTGGAGCGCTGCTCCTTCATCAGGTGACTATAACCTGGTGTTGTGTGTGATTTTTAACTTTGTACACCCCCGTTCAACACCAGCACCTCCACAGATCTTGCTTTAGTACAGCCGTAACTTTGGATTCCTCACTGTGTTCAATCACCTTATGGTCTGTATGTCCTTGTACGTTATGATCTGTCTGTACTGAATGCAAAACAACATTTTTCACTGCACTTAGGTACACGTAACTACAATAAATCAAATCGAAAGTGCCAATTCAGAACAACTGGATGTTGTTACCCGAAAGAGAAAGATCAATGAAGGATACGGATGCAGAGCAAGGCAATGTACATTAAAGAGAGTGAGCATCCTCTGCAACATCTGGGACTTACTATGAGCAATGCCTTAGATGACTGGAAAGTGTAAATGCCCAAAGTCCAACATAACTCTGTGTTACTGAATAACAAAAGCAAGTGTCCGCAAGTTCAGGGTGAGCTTGCGGTGGTGCTGAAGATCAAAGGCACTGCCAGTCAAATAGCAATGTTCGCATTGCTTACAGATCATCCTGTTTGGAAATTCCCGACCCAACAGAGGATCTTGCTGAGTGGGGAAGATTTATTGGCCGGCTATCACAGCAGGCTGGTTCTCTCTGCCTTGTGAAATACTTTCCAAAAACATTATTGCCCGTAACAGCAATTTTCAGCAGCACTTATGAGATAACTACCTCTGAGCCTCAGGCAAGAAACATGCGAGGAGGACTTGGAGTGGGAGTATTTACTGTCCTTTGTTGTGTAAGAGAAATTGAACTGTGCAATTAATCGGCCTGAACTCTCTTTTCTCGAGTTAAAAAAAAACATCTTTTCCCTCAAGGTGAGGCATGTTAGTATTGGGCAATAAGCTCACCATGTGAAAACTGAGCACCTTCACAGTTTGACTTGACGTTTAGATACTGATAAAGCTTCTTCCACACTATCCTTCATCAAACACTCCCAGGACAGGGACAGTATGGGGTTAGATACAGAATAAAGCTCTCTGTACACTGTCCTTCATCAAACACTCCCAGAACAGTGACAGTACAGAGTTAGATGCAGAATAAAGCTCCCTCTGCACTGTCCCGAACCAAACACTCTCCCTAACCAAACACTCTCAGGACATGCACAGCACGATTTTAGATACAGAGTAAAGCTCCATCTACAGTTTCCTCCAACAATAACTCCTATGGGGCTAGATACAGAGTAAAGTTGCTTCTACGCAGTCCTCATCAAACACTCTGAGGAAAGGGACAGCACAGGGTTAGACACAGAGTAAAGCTCCCTCAGCACTGTCCCGCACCAAACACTCTTCCCCCACCAAACGCTCTCAGGACAGGGACAGTACATAGTGTGAGATACAGAGTAAAGCTCCATCTACAGTGACCCCTAGCAATCACTCCCAGGAGAGGGATTTGGCAGAAGATTATACCTTAACCAACAACACCAAAAACATTCTTGGTCATTATAAACACTGCAGATGTTGGAGTTCAGAAACAAACACAATGACTGCTGGCAGAACTCAGCAGGTCTGGCAACATCTGTGGAGAGCGAGAGAGACAGAGAGAGACAGAGAGAGAGAGAGAGAGAGAGTTGACATCTCCAGTCTATGTTACTGTCTCTGTATCACCTGAAGGACAGTGTGAGTTTCACTTGGTCTTGCATGTGGTTATCACCGAGGTCTGTTTCATTGGGGCTAAAGCACACAAACTTTCGGTTGCAGACACTATCCAATAACAAATGATCCGGATTTGTTGAGGTGTAATTGCTGGTTGGAATACCTGCATATGTAATGTGGAGTGTGTGGGAGGCAATTCTGAGAGTTGACAGTTTGCTGGATCATCATGCGATCATAATTACTCAGTAATTTAGTTTTTGAAGATTGCACAAAATTAATCATTACAAATACCTGCTTTTATTAATCTCTTAATGCAGCAATTTATTATGTTCTCCAATGCACTGCCTGGGTGGTGGAAGTTGATCTAATGATAATTCTCGAAAGGGGATTGGATAAAAGCTCCAAGGGGAGAAATTTGAAAGGCAACGAGAGAGAAACCAGGAGGTAGGAACGAAAAGGACAACTTTCTGTCAGAGTCACCATTGACATGATAGGCCAACTGGTCTCCTCTATGCTGGCTGCCATTTTGCAGATTGATGTAAAGCTCACCTCCTGACTTCCCAAAGCCTGTCCACCATCTACAAGGCATTAGTCAGGAGCGTGAAGGAATAATCTCCACTTGCCTGGATGGGTGTAGTTCCAACAACATTCAGTAAACTTGACACCATCCAGGACAAAGCAGCCCACTTGAATGGCACCACATGCATAGATCCACTCCCTCCACTACCAGTGCTCAGTAGCAGCAGCATGTACCATCGACAAAGATGCACTGCAGAAATTCACCGGGGCACCTTAGACAGCACTTTTCAAACCCATTTCAAAAAACCTAACAGCAGCAGATACATGGGAGCACCACCCCTCTGCAAGTTCCCCTTCAAGCCACTCACCATCCTACTTCGAAATATATCGACATTCCTTCACAGTCACTGGGTCAAAATCCTGGAATTTCCCCCCCGCTAAGGGCATTGTGGGTCTACCCTACAGCACATGGATGCAGCAGTTCAAGAAGACAGCTCAGCCCCACCTTCTCAAGGGGAAACTAGGAATGGGGAATAAATGCTGGGCCCAGCCAGTGACACCCGTGTCGCATGAGTGAATGGAAAAACACAGGTAGGCCAGAGTTTAGAGAAGTGTTAATGTGCACCTAACGGAACTGGGTGTATGTCTGATGGGAATATTGGACAGGCTAGGTTTGTATCTACTGGAATTTGGAAGAGAAGGGTGATTTGATTGAAACATAGAAAATCCCGAGTGATCTTGGCAGGGTAGGTATGGAGAGGATATTTCCTCTTGGGGAAACAAGAGAGTCACTGCTCAAACCTCTGCGGTCAACTATTTAAATCAGAAAATTCCTTTTTTTTACAGAAGATTGTGAGTCTTTGGAACTTTCTTCCCCACAGGGAGACGGGATCAAAGTCTTTGAATAATTTTAGATTAGATGAAATACCCTACAGTATGGAAACAGGCCCTTCAGCCCAACAAGTCCACATCAATCCTCTGAAGGGAAACCCTCCAGACCCATTCCCCTACCTTATATTTACCTTTGACCTAACACTACGGGCAATTTAGCACAGCCAGTTCACCTAACCTGCACATCTTTGTGATTGTGGGAGGAAACTGGAGCACCCGGAGGAAACCCAGGCAGACACAGGAAGAATGGGCAAACTCCACACAGAGAGTCACCCTAGGTGGGGTTTGAACCTGTGTCCCTGGCACTGTGAGGCAGCAGTGCTAACCACTAAGCCATTGTGTTGCCCAACCAGACATGGGTAGTTTCTTGATGAGCAAAGGACCTAAAAGGGCTTGGGGGTGGTGGTGGGTGTGGGGTGGGGTGGGGGCGGAGGGATGTTCTGGCGATGAAGGGAGTACAACAAAGGTTTACCAGACTGATTCCTGGGATGGTGGGACTGACATATGAAGAGAGACTGGATGGATTAGGATTATATTCCCTGGGGTTTAGGAAAATGGAGCTAGGGGGCATGTCATGGAAACCTGTAAAACTCTAAAGGGGATAGACAGGAAGGACACACACAATGACTGGGGAGTCCAGACTCTAAGGATTTGAGCAGATTTGTCAGGCAGGACCCCCCCGCCCCACTTTGATGAACCCATGCTGACCTTACCCTCATCTCAGCCCTAAATGGCCTTACACATATCCTTAGACAGTGACCTCTATGCTGGATGCTTAAGGGGTCACTGCCTGAGGATATTTGTAAGGCCATTTAGGGCTGAGATGAGGGTAAGGTCAGCATGGGTTCATCAAAGTGGGGCTGGGGGGGAGGGGGGCCCTGCCTGACAAATATGCTCAAATTCTTTGAGGAAGTAATGGTTAGGTTAGACCAAGGAGAGTCAATAGATGTTCTCTACCTGGACTTCAAGAAGACCTTCAATAAGGTGCCATACAGGAGGCTACTGAGTAAGATAAGGGCCCATAGTGTCAGAGACAGGGTGCTACATGGATAGGAGCCTGGCTGTCTGGCAGAAAGCAGAGAATGGGGATAAAAGGGTCTGTCTCAGGATGGCAGCCAGTGATAAGTGGTGTTCTACAAGGCTCAGCGTTAGAGCCACAACTTTTCACTTTATACATTAATGATCAAGATGAAGGAACTGAGGGCATTCTGGCTAAGTTTGCAGATGATACAAAGATAGGTAGAGGGATAGGTAGCGTTGAGGAGGCGGGGAGGCTGCAGAAGGATTTGGACAGGTTAGGAGAGTGGGCAAAGAAGTGACAGATGGAGTACAATGTGGGAAAGTGTGAGGTCATACATTTTGTTAGGAAGAATAGAGGCATGGACTGTTTTCTAATTGAGGACAAAATTCAGAAGTCCAAAGTGCAAAGAGACTTGAGAGTTCTAGTCCAGGATTCTCTCAAGGTAAACTTGCAGGTTGAGTCAGTAGTTAGGAAGCAAATACAATGATGTCATTTATTTTGAAAGGACTTAAATATAAAAACTGAGGCTTTACAAGGCTCTGGTCAGACCACATTTGGAGTATTGTGTGCAGTTTTGGGCACCATATCTCAGGAAGGATGTATTGGCTCTGGAGCGTGTTCAGAAGAGGTTCAGGAGAATGATCCCAACAAAGAAAGGTTAACATATGAGAGACATTTGAGGACTCTGGGTCTATACTTGATGGAGTTTAGAAAGATGAGGGGGATCTAATTGAAACTTGCAGAAAACTGAATGGCCTGGACAGAGTAGGTGTTGGGAAGATGTTTCCATTGGTAGGAGAGACTAGGACCCGAGGGCACAGCCTTAGAGTAAAGGGAAGACCTTTTAGAATGGAGATAAGGAGAACCTTCTTCAGCCATACAGTGGGGAATCTGTGGAATTCACTGCCACAGATAGCTGTGGACATCATATCATTGAGTGTATTTAAGATGGAGATGGATAGCATTATGGGGATCAAGGATCATGAAGAGAAAGAGGGAGAATGGGATTGAGAAACCTAACAGCCATGATTGAATTGCAGAGCAGACTCAATGGGCTGAATGGCCTATGCCTTTATGGTCCATAGTCTTAAATGTCTTCACCCAGAGAGTGGGGAGCCTGTGGAGTTATCAGGCAGAGGAAGCGATTGAGGCTCAAACATTGAATGTCATCAAGGAAGAGTTAGATGTATTTCCTCGGTCTAAAAAGATCAAAGGGTATGGAGAGAAAAGCAGGAACAGTTGGATGCTCAACTGTGATCATATTGAATGGTGGAGCAAGTTTGAATTCTGTTTCTAATTTGTACGTCTGTATAACTAGAGGACAGCTACCAATTTAAAATAAAAAATCTTTATTATTCATGTGGAGCATGAGCATCGCTGGCTGGCCAGCAGTTATTGCCTGTCTCTAGCTGCCCTTGAACTGAAAGGTTTCCTCAGATGGCAGTCAGCCACGTTGCTGCGGGTCTGGAGTCACGTGTAGGCCTGACCAGGTAAGGATGGCAGCTTGCTTTCCCTCAAGTTACGTACTGATTAATATGTCATGCCCCACCTGCATAGAGCTGGAATATTAAAGTGCACAGTGTCCTCAATTTTATTAATAGGGACATAGAGTACAAGAGCAGGGAGGTGATGCTAAGCTTGTTGGACCTCAGGTGCAGCAATGTGAACACCACATTAGATTACTAGATTCCCTACAGTACAAAAACAGGCTGTTTGGCCCAAACATTCACAGTGACCCTCCAAACAATAACCCACCCGAGGAGAAAGTGAGGACTGCAGATGCTGGAGATCCGAGCTGAAAATGTGTTGCTGGAAAAGCACAGCAGGTCAGGCAGCATCCAAGGAGCAGGAGAATCGATGTTTCGGGCATGAACCCTTCTTCAGGGCTCATGCCCGAAACATCGATTCTCCTGCTCCTTGGATGCTGCCTGACCTGCTGTGCTTTTCCAGCAACATATTTTCAGCAATAACCCACCAGACCCTACCTTATATTCACAGCTGACTAACGCACCTAACACTATGGGCAATTTAGCATGGTCAATTCACCTGACCTGCATGTCTTTTGGATTGTGGGAGGAAACCAAAGCACCCAGAAGAAATCCACAGATACGGGGAGAATGTGCAAACTCCACACAGACAGTTGCCTGAGGTTGGAATTGAACCCGGGTCCCTGGCGCTGTGAGGCAGCAGTGCTAACCACTGAGGCACCGTACCACTCTTAAACATTACAGTATAGGAAAGTTGTGAATGCATCGGAGAGAGAGTACAGAAGCCATTTACATGGATGTTTCCAGGAATGTGAAACATCAACAATGAGGACAGATTGAAGAAATTGAGACTGTTCCCCTGGGAGAGAAGAAGGCCGAGAGGAGATTTGATCGAGTTTTTCAAAATCCTAAACTGGTTGGACAGAGTCGATAAGGAGAAAGTGTTGCTGCTTGTAAAAGAACCAACAGCAAAAGGGCGAAGATTTAAAATGCTTTGTAAAAGGAAAAAAGGTGATGTGAGGAAAAAAACAACCTCGATTATCCAAACAAGACAGGCGGAGAGTATTTTGTTTGGATAATTGATCGTTCAGATAACTGATTGCTCAGATAACAGATAACATTTTTCGGGGACCTTGAGATCTTATTCGGATAATCTGAAATTCAGTCAATTGACGTTTGGATAACCGAGGTTGTTCTGTAGTTAGGGTAATAAAGGCAAACTCCTGCAGTTGCTGGAGATCTGAAATGATGCTGAGCTGATGCTTACCCACACTGGGCGCTGGAAGATTCCGGACACAGTGATAACTTACGCCTCTGCTGCTCAGTAATGGAACGCGAAATATGCTGTGGAATCCCTCCACGGAACGCCCGGAAATTAACATGTTGTCAATGCATCCGGCCTTCTGTTTCCACTCTTGCAAGAACATAAGAAATGGGAGCAGGAGCAGGCCATCTGACCCATCAAGTCGAGAGTATGGTGCTGGAAAAGCACAGCAGGTCAGGCAGTATCTGAGGAGCAGGAGAATCGATGTTTCAGGCATAAGCCCTTCATCAAGAA